>NC_055967.1:9286324-9396324 GCF_018492685.1 Alosa sapidissima | reverse complement strand
CTTATCGCCAATGTCAATCTTGTTTTAATGAGTATAGATCACGAGGCCTTCTAACATTATTCCACTCTGGAAATGCATGACGAGCACATCACTGCATGCCTTACAGCTAATAGGAATGCATCATAGAAAATAATTCATCTCAGATAACCTTGCTCTCTGTTTTGTTCAAATGAGCCCTCTGCCATCCAGCGTGTGAAGAATCAACAGCTTTATTGCTGACCAACAACAAAACTCCCAACGCTCATAATTACCCAACTTTTGCTCATTTCTTCCCTCCTCTCATCTCTCCACACAAACTTTGCCCAATTGCTCATCTGGGAGTCGGTTTCCTCGGGTCAGCTTCTGTTGATTTATCCTGATTCAGCTCTTTCCTTGTCACAGGCCGTTAGCCACCGCAATGGTATTACCCACTCTTTTAATTCCTTCATTTAAAACAAGGCGATTGGCTAATTGAAAATGCCCCCCCCCCCCCCCCCCCCACACACACACACACACCATCCTATCTCCCCTACTAGGAAGCAACCCAGCACCACCACCTCTCCATCCCCCAAAGTGCAATTATGCTGGCATGCGGGATGGGCTGATGAGCAGCCCAGAATATTAGCTCAGTGAAACTGGGACGCACTCCTCCTCCACGAGGCGTCAGCAACACAGGAGCCAGCCGGGATTTCCAAAGGCATCCTCCAAAGATGTGGAGACCCGTTATAGCCAGTGTTGGGCAAGTTACTTCAAAAGCGTAATGCATTATTTATTACTTGTTACTGTCATCTCAAAGTAATTTGTTACATTACAATATTACTGTCTTTGGATTGTACGGCATTACACTATGTTTACATTACTTTCACCAAAATAACAGGAAATATGGATTTGGTGTTCTTAATAGATCATGTGTTCAATGCAGCTCATTACACGGCAGGAGGTGATGTGGTATGACATAATGACTGAGCTAGGCTTAAGGCTAACAAAAGAACAATATAATGGTTGCAGTTATGGCTCATGGGACAATGTAGGCCCCAAAGGCCAAAGGTCACTCACAACTTAATATACGTAGTAAAATATAGCCATAGTGAAATTGTATGTTGACTTTAAATGGTTCTCATCATTGCTGGTTGCCTATCATTCCACTTACAGTGGTGTAAACTTAATGCAAATAGTTTGAGAATAATGGCTACGATCTTTGTCTGTAAAAGCAACATTTTAGTTATTCTCACTGCTTGAAATGAGAAGTATAGCCTAACCATGTTAGATTTGTTGCATGAATGGCAGAAATAACTCAAATTCTCTTTCTACAGTCATCTAAACAAGGCAATCAAATTCCAGGACCAGCATAGATTACTTTTTTTAATTCTTGGATGATCTTCTCTGGTGCCAATTGAGCATTTCTCAATGTTGGATTAAAAAGTAAAGTAACTTCAGTTACTGAGAATTGTACCGAGTAAAATATTACTGAAATTGTATGGTAATGCCTTACATTACTGTATTACAGCAAAAAGCAATGCATTACTGTAATTACATTACTTTTTTAATGCATTACTCCCAACACTGGTTATAGCCCTGGTTAAACATCGAACCTGCTTCTTAAACACTTAGCAATAAGGCTGCAGCAAAAGGCAAGGCAAAGGCCTGTCCGCGTTGGAAACATTTGCTAAGAGATAAGCAGCTCTTGAAGAGTAACTGTGTCAGCCCTGGCCCTTGTGCCAGTGGGGTGTGTGTGTGTGTGTGTGGGGGGGGGGGGGGGGGGGGGTATTGGCCTTAACCGCTTGGCTCGGACATAGTTCTTTAATGCAGCACTATGATGGCCGTATTTCTGTAGAGCCAGGGGGATGATCTGTGGTGATTAGGCTGGGGTGCAGAAGGGCTCTTCAGGTCTCTTTGGCTGGTTAGGCGCTGGATTTATTCCCATCTCGCCGCATTATCACTGTGTGTGAGGCCTCCACTCGAAGCAGTCAACCGCCCGCCCGCCTACGTGCTACGATCACCGGAAGGCTAAGGAAACCGCAACACCGATGATCTGATCTCCACATCATTTGGCCGCCCCACACAGGCTGCGCTGCAGTGTAACCATCTGTTGTTAAGTAAATACACACTAGCTTTGTCAGACAGATAGACGGCGTATGCACACTGCACAAAATGTGTTTATGTATCTCAACAACTCTTAGACTGCCAGATGACTGTCTGTAGAAGACACTGGCCAAAATAAACCATCTTTTGATGGCTAGGCTTCTCACAAGTGTATGTTCCCCTTCGATGATAGCCCAGCACGCTAAATCCTGATGATGATGAATGACTGACAAAATGCCCATTTGACACAACACTCTGGAAACAAAGATAGGACAAGTTATTTTTGTCCATCACGTAAACATGGGAAACTCAATGAATGAATACTTTAGGTGGTTATTTTTGAAAAACGGCTCTGTCATGTTGCGAACAAGATAAGACTTCGGTTGTAGCTGTGGTGGTTCTTGGAGTGTGTGTTGTTGTTTTTCTTCCCCCACTGAGAATGGAGCCATAAATCAAAAAGATGTATCTATAAAACTGTGCATAAAGACATCACAACCCGGGCATGATTTAGTGCTGGTGAGAAGAGAGTACTTCACTACAATGGTGCTGATGCCTGCCAGATCCCTGATTCCACTCAGAATGGGGGGCGGGTGTTTTTGCCTTCAGAATGATTTCCTAAATGAGTCCCCAGACTTTGTCTTAGTGTTATAGATGCACCATCTGGCCGCCCGAAACCACGCAGTTTTAAAAAGCAGCAGAATTGAGTCAGGTGTGTTTTCAACTTCTCTGGGTTTTCTTTCATGGTTATAATGTTAAAGGAATAGAACTGTTTTGTGAGTCTTTTCCTACACTAGTTTATCATGCACCCCCGCATACAAAAAAAGTAAATAAAAAAGCTCAGGATACTTTCTCAGAGAATATTGTCCAAATATCTCCTAGTGATCAGTGTTGTTGCTATGGACAACACTTTTCACCTTGAGAGCATTTTGTTAGGTGCATTACGGGTAGGGTTGAGAAACCGCAACCACACCCTTTCAGCCTTTTTACTGATGTCCATGAATTATTCTAAAAGGCAAGTTCTGATTGTTTGACTGAGAACCAGAGAAAAGTGTCATGTCAGAGCAAATGAAATTCATCTTCACTGGCCTCATGTGATGCCAACACTTATAACAGGCCAAGGAACAGCAGCGATAAATACTCCTGGATGCAGTGGGTTATTCACATGCAGAGAGAGTGTTTGCGTACAGAATATTTATGCCAAGTCCTTGTCACATTCTATATGGAGTTCTCTTAATCATCTACACCTCCACTGTCCATGCAAAACAGCTCGCCCTGACTTATCCCAGGTGTTCTTTAATTCTGTTTCCTTTTAAAGGTAGCACATCCTCTGCATCTCTCTCAGATAAGAGCTTGTCCTCAATAGAAAGGTTATCGGTTATAGTGTTGTATTGTATCTGATATTGCATAATCCTCTGAACAAAAAATATAAGACAAACATAGATAGTATACTATGCGCAAAAGGAAGATGTATTTGTAATACATTTGTAATACCTTCGTATGTCGGTATTTGAATGCATAAAACGGTATAACTTATATTATATGCTGTTTAAGTATAAATACTGTATGTAATGTTACATAGGCGAAACAGGGTGGATGACGAATTTTGCTTATGCTCTGAAGTTAAAGCACTCTTAAGAGTACTTAAATGGCTTTAAAGTATATCCTAAAGTCAAAGTATAACTTAGCATGAATTCCAGTGCACTATCCAGCTAAAATTCCACATTATGAGAATTCATTGTGCAAGGATATTTGGCTGTGTAACCACCAAAGATCAACTGTGCCTTTGCTGAGTAAAGATTTACAGCTGAGATTTACAGGGATAGTACAATGGCACCTTCCACAGGCACTATCTAAGCCTCAAGAACTTGCCAAAGCATGCACAAAGATGCCTAATATTGATAAAGAAGAAACCATAATGTGGCCTTATTATATCTAATACTGTAACTATAATAATGTTGTCTGATAAACACTCAGTGCTGTATATGTTGTATCAAGGGATCATCTTAATTTCAAAACAAACATGTGTCTGCTGAAAGGTTTATGAGGGCCTGCTAATGAATAAGAAAAATAAGTGTGTATCTTTATCTGAAATTCTTCCTTTGCCTTTCCACAATGACATATTTATTGACTTTGATCATTTAGTAATATGGTAGGCCAATGCTAACACTCTGTGTCGCATGTTCTAGATGTCTCATGGTGTGCTTTATTGTCAAATATCAGCATAGAGGGAGAAATAGTAACCAAAGAAAAAAAACCGACAACATGTTTCCCATGAAGTGTTCTATCTGGCAGTGGCATGGTCCGTCGGTCCAGTGGTTGAGAGGCAAGGTTTTCAACTCTGCATCACATAGGGTGAGCTTCTACTCAAACAAATATTTACTCTGGTTGCCCCCGTAAAATCCTCTCTCTCTCTCTCTCTCTCTCTCTCTCTCTCTCTCTCTCTCTTTCTCTTTCAGTCTCCCTCTTGCTCTCCCTGTGTGTCATTCCTCTACACTACACTATACTAAGTTTCTCTCAGGCAGCCGAAGGCACATAGGCTTTCTCTGTAAACCCTCCATCAGATTACTTACTACTGATATCACCTTAGGCTTGCTCTCGGTGATTCAGCAACCATCTAGCAAAGTCACATCAATCTAGAACAATAATGTCAAAATAGAAACATTTTCTTTTACTTGTTGAGCAGTCCGTCAGTTGTGCTTATTTTAACAATCTCAGGGGAATTACTGTTGTGCTGAAACTTTTCCAAGAATTGCTCAAAACATATTTCATGACAGCACAATCTCCCCCAGAAGCAACTGAATTGCATGCTGTCAAACAACTGAATTTGTGAGAACCCTCTCTCTTCGCAAGACACACATCACACTTTCCAATTGCAGAACTGACAGACACTGTGCAGATATACCAGACACTGTGCAGATATTCCAGACTGTGCTAGACTGATATCATGCCTTGTCATTAAGAGGAACATCTATGGTGATGAGCAATGCTGATTTCTATGTGCCAGCCTGCCACAGCACCTTCACCTGCCGCACCATATGTTTGAAAAGGAACACACCAACTTTTTGGGAAATTAGCGTATTTGACATCTACCCCAGAGATAGATAAGAGGATACACACCCTTCTCTTCACCCAGGCTGACACTGTTAGCCAATCAAAGCATCATTCACATGAAGTGGGTTACACCAGTTAGCCTACTGCTAGCCTATATCTGAAGGGGACCTATAGGCAAGCTGGTGTAATCTGATCCATCCCATTTCACATTCCAGATTAGCTAAAAGAGATTCAAGAAAAGGCATGTTTGGAAAGGTCTCTAACCAGGGTCATGAAGTGCTTCACAGGAATTGTTCACAGGAATATTGTTCAAATGAAACCTTCAACCACATTCAACTTACCAGTGAAGTGAGCGGCTTATTTGGCCTTTTTCTTTCTAATACCATACTAGTTTATGTCCAGGTTCACATATCCTGAATCACAGAATAATTCCAAGGGATATCAAATGCTAATAGAAAAAAATGTCCCGGATAATTACAAATTTTCCAGTAAACCACAAAATCAAAAATATTGTCAAGCCAATATCAAAATAAAAAATAATGAGCTCTGCTTGAAATAACAATTTTGAGCTGGAAAGTTTGCTTTAATCAAAGAATCCTCCATGTGCAGCAAATACAAATTTTTGACTGGTTCTTCACTTACATGCTTCTTGAAGAATAAAATTGGCTCAAACTGTCGCGCACATGGAATGGTATGGCAATGGCGTTAAAGTTAAATCAGTTAAATGTAGTTATAGCCTTCCATGTTAAAGATTCTGTTTTACTCAGGTACCCGGGTTTGATTCAGAACCCACTGTCATTCCCTTATCCCACAACTTCTCTCTCTCTCTCCCTCTCTCTCTCTCTCTCTCTCTCGTTGTCTGTCAGTCTTCACTGTCATATCCACATAAAGGCAAAAAGGCCCTATATGAATATCATACTCTACCAACACCAAAAAACTCTCTCTGTTGTGCTTGAGAAAAGGGTGTCAGCACTCCTCTGATCATTTCTTCAGTGCCTCACAAAGATTTGTCTCTGTGATCCAAAAACTTCAACTTAGACCTTTCTGTCTATAACACATTTTCACTCACCTTCTAACCAGTATCTGCTTCTTTTTGCACATGCTAGTCTTTTCTGTTTAAAGGCCAGTGGCTGGTAAACATATTTTTCTTTTAAACTCAGCCTACTGTAGATGGCCATCATTACAAAACCTTTTCACCTCTGCTGATAAAACTGGTATTTTCTGATAAAGTCAAAAACAATAAAACTACCAGTTGTGCGTTCTGAGGATCTTGTCCACTTTTACTTTGTACCTTGGATAAAGCCAGTTTGCACTGTTCTGTGAAGGATATGGTACACTCCTTTGCAAGATACTGTATCTTGATCTTCTTGTCAATATCTTGCATGGAACTGACTTTGTTTCTGAACTGATGCTCTGCTAGGAGTCTGAAGAAAGACCTTTCATTTTGACCATTTCAGACCAAGTGCTGATGCTCCAGATACTCAAGTAGACCAAAGATGTCCAGTTGTACTGCAGCAGTCCTAAAATGAAGAGATCACTTTACGCTTGTTTAGACCTTCAATTTAAAATCAACCATTTATAGTCATTAGCAGCATACATTAATAATATCTACACTATATACTTATACATTTCAAGTTATTTGAATAGAAACAGTGTGATTTCATGTATGTGGACCCAGAGAATTGTGAGTGATTCAAAACTTCTAAGTGGTAGTATTAATTGACAAAATTACAAAAAGTGTGAATGTAATACCTGTAAACCACCAGTAGATGGAAGCAGAATGTAAAAAGTCTTACAGCTGTTTTCCTCCAAAGGATGTTGCTTTATCTGTAGACACCTATCATGTAGGCCTATGCATGGCCATCTGGTTACAGATGTGTCTGTGTCTGTGTGTGTGTGTTCCAAAGAGAAAGAGAGAGAGAGAGGGAGAGTTACAGTAGCCTATGCTCAGCATGTTAATACCCTTTTAGTAACAGAATTAAGGTATCTTTCAATCATCTCACGGTCTCGTGAACGTTTTGGTGTGTTTCAGAGTGAAAGGACGTCTGACCTGGTTCACAATGAACTTAGAAACGTTACTTGCAAAACGCATAAATTAATGTGAATTATTTTCTGTTATAATTATGTCATGTCATCTAAGTAAAAGAGCAATATGACAATGTGCTACGTGCTCAGATGGGAACTGGGAGACTAATTAAATTTAAAAAATCCGTATGACGACGGCTAAGCCATCCTTTTGGGTCTTCCAAAAATGATATCCCTCTTTTTTTGTTTGCTCCCACAGACTCAAGGCCGTAGCATACTACTCGTCACAGTCAGTCCGTGCGTGAAACACATGCAGGAGAGCAGTGAGCTATGCTATTAGGAAGCTTTAACAGAGGTTCAAAAGGAACCGAAAACCCACATCAGTAACCAATTGGGTCTCCATGTTAGATGCAATGTGCTTTTCCGTCAATGGCGCATCTCCACTAGGATGGAGGGTGACTGACTGAATGACTGAGTTAATGGGCTATAGCCCATATATGCAGAAACATGAATTAATTAACATTAATTACTATAAATGCCTACGAAGAAAAATGTGAATGGCTACGCGTCTGGGCCCAATTGCTCAAATCACACTGAGATTTTCATAAAATAAAATACATTTAAGCGTAACTTGATTGTGTGGTGTTTCCTGTAACACGATTTGGTCGATCGACCGGAATCCCACCCCGGCCTCGCCGCTCCAGGGTCTCCTCAACCCGCGAACTGTCGATGTTACCGGGTCTTGGCTATTTTTATCCCTGTGGCGCTCTTTCGCCCCCACCACCATTTCTGACAGCAACATGCTAGGCTAGTAGCCTACACACAAGGCTCACTTCACCTTCTGCAGCGGTATGTGTGTGTATGTGTATGTGTGTGTGTGTGAGAGAGAGAGAGAGAGAGAGAGAGAGAGAGAGAGATGCTCTTAAAATAACCAACTGAGTCGTGATCAACTCGCCCTTGAATATCATGCATTGAGAGGTAAAAAAGGAAAAGAGAAACAAAATCAGATGAGGGGTTATGGATTGATACAAATAGTCCCTCGCGCCATCCGTCGCTCGAGTTTGAATTAATGTGTGGCTATTTTTAGCCTGCGCGTGTTTCCAGGGGAAACCTAATGACGCAATGACGTCAATGCAGGTCAATAGCTGACTGGAGGAATGGAGCGCTTCCATTAGATTTTGCAGTATTTTCATACACGGAGAAAGGAGCCTAAAATGGATGTATTTTTTTTTAAAAAAATCTGCATTGTGCTGGTTTAGCAAAGTAGATCTGCATGAACCATCCTGTCATTGCATCTAAAAAAACGTCAATATCTTCAGATCGCGTTTCTCGAATTGAACAAGATTTTGTGAAACACCTTTCACGAACTATCATCTGGAGTAGGCTAATGGTGTCTGGATGAAAGCAAGAGAAACGTTCCGCTGACTTTGTTCTGGTTTAGGTAGGCTACCTGCTGAAATCTCTCTAGAGATGTTTTTTTTCGCGAGATGCGTGATGTGGCAGAACCATTGAGAATTCTCCCATGGTTTTTCTGTCTGAACGTCAGTGGGTTCCGACTGAAGAACGTTGGCTTTTTCACATAGGAAACCTGTAAAGCCAGAGACGAACCCGTTATCACAAGGAAAAGGTAATGTCAAGACATTGCATTCGAAAATAAGATCCCTTTTACTTTTTACTTGATGGAAATGCTAATGAATTGATCACGAGTGGAGAATAAATGTGTGATTGCACGTGTCACGTCCTCGCATCAAGCTTAGTAGGAACGCTCACGTATTTGCCGATGTTAGACTAATTGTGTTTAGTGTAAATGAAATGGTATTTGCAGCGGAATAGAAGTTGTGTTGTTTAGATTGTGGCTGCAGGTGAATAAAGCAGTCCAGAGCTCGGCGCCATGTACACGAAGCCCAGGAGCAATCACCGTCTCAGCTGAAGATGAAATATTGATTTCTTTTGTTGAAGTTTTATCCATTACTGCATGTGCTTGAAAGGGGGATTATTGTGTTCACGCATTTGCGGACCTCATTGTACACCTGATAACCTTTCCATCCAAATTCTTTCCTATCCACTGAAAAGCCTTTACGACGGCATTTGTTGCCTCTGTTGTTCAGCTTCCAGTTTTTTGTTGTTTTGTGTGTGTGTGCGTGTGTGTGTGTGTGTGTGTGTCTGTTTGTCTTTATGTATATATATATATATATATATATATATATATATATATATATATATATATATATATAGAGAGAGAGGGAGAGAGAGCAAGAGAGAGAGAGAGAGAGAGAGATTCCCTGAGCCTCCTACTTGACTGATGTCTGCAATAAAGCAGACAAACAGATAGGCACGTCTGTTTTTGAACAGATAATTTTTGCAGCTGTGCGTGTAATGCTATGGTGGCATGCCACATCGTTACGGCAATTGTTTTACATTTTTAAGTACAAGTAGTTGAAAAGACAAAACGGGGAGTGAGTGAACGAAATATCTCATCTACAGGTGATACTGTAATGGCGTCAATTTCAGTGTCCCAACCGTACTATCCACATGGTCATGTTTTTTTTTTCTTTGGCCGTAGTTTGAAATGTAGGGCGTTCCCCACACTGCGGGCGGGAGTTGGGCTTCAGAACCACGGACAGCTCTCCAACGCGCCCTTTCGCTCTTCTCCTCTCGCTCAGTCCCTTGTTCAGCCCCACACATACATGTTCAAGCTGTGTGTCATTTCGTTGAACCTATATGGTGATTACCATTATTTGTGACCACTTTGTGGACAGTGCATTTCATCTTCTTGGAAAATGTATTGTTTTGGTCTCGCAGGTAAAGGACTGAATGCAACGAAAGGTTCAGCTTTTCATTTGAAGTCTGGCATCAGACGAAGTAATCATTACTTTTGTCCCGCGTAATACTCTTAATAAGAGGGACGATGCATGTAGTTTTGAACACAGCAAAACGATGATTTACTATGTCAGATATGGTCTTGTGACGCATGTGGTGATGTAAGTAAAACGGGCGGCTGTTGAAAGATGACCCGCTCTGTTGCAACATGATGCAATATGGAACCGGTTTTGTAGCTGCTTTTTGCATCCATTGGGTGAAAACCGTCATCCTTTACGTGCGGACTGCAAACACACACACTCACACACACAGATTAGCACAGTTGATAAGACTTCAGCATCAGGCCTTTTTTCAGGTCTAATATAGTTACACCTCAAGTTAAGGTAGCAGGTCAGAGTCTGTTGCATTTCTTATTTGTTTAGTTTATTCCCTTCTTTTCATAAAAGCACATATTACATACTTGGTGACCTACCTACATTTTTTATGTATTTTTTATTTGCATTAGTACATATTACAGTATATTAGTAATTATGTCACATCAGTGCAAAATATGGCACTATACATAATAGTGTAGTTTTCTTGCTTGAAACCTTTAATGTGCAAATGTACTTAATTACGGTTTATACTTCTTTTTTAACTAGATTACTTATTTTAACATCAAAGAAAGACCTGTCATCATGTATGGCTGTAGTCTGTTCAGTTAAAAAATCAGATTTAGGCTTCTACGAATCCAGTTGATATACAAATGATCATGATGAATTTTGTGTAGGACTATTTATGACATAGGCCTTCTAAGTTTTCTTCCTTTTGATCTGTATATATCCTTGTTCTGGATTTTTTTGCAGTAAAAATCACCTGACGTCAGACAAGTTAGCTGATATGAGATGCCTTAATATAGGCAACATTAACACAATCTTTCCACTTTTACTTTTTTTTTAATTCTATGCATTTTGGTTTCACACCATTATACATTTCTTAAACATCTACATATCTTTAATTTATTTTGGGAGCAGTTAAAATGCTAACTTGCTTGTATTTGTGTCATAACAGCGATTTCTCCATAAATACCGTAGGCTAATGTGTATTTCTGTTGTAACCTTTTTTTCAATACACAGTGTATACCAGAATTTGTCTGTCTCAGACTGTTTATCACATTGAGCTGAATATTTCCATATTAGTGGTTAATGCTACACACATATCATTCAACCATAGATTTCAGGCTAAAGGTTTGGTGAATAAGTCAGCCCTTTCTGGGTTTTAGTCATAAAGTAGATCATCCTAGGGAAAAATACACAGCATTAATCAAACATATGTAATTAGTATGAATAAGATCACTTCAACATAAATATACACACAACAACAGGTGACATTGGATAAAGCCAGTCCATTTGCTTCATGTTTGTTGCTATCGTTCTCTTCCATTTCTGCTGCAGAAAAGTGTGTGCAGTAAAATGTGGAATGTGTGAAATGAGCCAACTGTTTTTTTGTCTTTTTTTGTGTTGTCTTCACAGTGCGCATGTGTTTATGTGGTTTCAGATGGCTGACTGCTGTATCCCAGTCATTGTGTCTCCCACAGCCTTGTTTATTTGTCCCTGTCGGATCTTTTTGCGGTCTGGGCTTGCTGTTCCTTAACCAAATAGCCAGGAAGCCCTTACCCCAAAAAGTATCTGCTGGGGACCCTTCCATCAGAAAGTCCCTGGGCTGTCAGCTGGGCTCACATCACGGGTGGAGCTGAAACCCAGCAGTGGTGTGATTTACGTGGCAAACACCCGTGCATACTGTGCCTCTCACGCGCGCACACACACACACACACACACACACACACACACACACACACACACACACACACACACACACACACACACACACACACACACACACACACTCCTTGGGACCCATGCCAGGAGAGGTTCACACATGCTTGCATGCTTATGAGCCTAAGCACAGATATGTAAAAACACACCCAAACCGGTGTCTCGGTCACTCCCTCCTCAAACCACTCAAGTCAAATCATGGTGGATGGGTATCAAAATGCTTAAATGGTTTTAAGCAAGGATTTACACTTAAATGGTTTTAAGCAAGGATTTACACTTACACAGAAAAAAAATCTGCACATGTGAGATCTTAGTTGTGCGGGTGATATTTCTTTGTCCAGATACTGTGACAGTCATTGTATACATTTTCACATGTTCAAGACTTAATTGGTCTAAAGTGGTCCTAGCTTATACATTTTAACAAAATCATTCTTATTACAGTCTGTCCTCTAAAACATTTCCCCCCTACTAAAACCAACAAGGCCTGTTTGACCTGGCACAGGGGGACCAGGCCGGTGAATGCAGAGCTGACTCTAAGAGGCAGGGGGAGAGGATGACCGCCTGAGAGGGGAGGAGGTCCTGAAATCTAATTGACCACTCCTAATCAGGGTTTTCCACTCACAGGCATCGTGGCTGGGTGGGCCTCTCATATCTACATCTCTATGTCTGGACGTCCAGACTCCGTCTCCGTCTATGCCTGTGCACTGCTGATGTAGACTTGCCTTTTTTTAATCTTAATCATATTGTGTTATCTGTCTCATCTTAATTACTCTTAATGCAATTGATAGTGAACTCGTCACTTAGGCTGCATTGTCTAAAATGTATGTGTACACTATGTATGTGTGTGCTTTATATTGTCATGCTACCTTAAATGGAAAACAATTCAAAGGAAATACAGGTGTGTATTGATGAAATATTTAATTGTTGTGATGTTTCCATTTGGGTGCCGTTGAGATATTCCTATTTTTGTCAAACAGTGAAGAAATGATCATCCTTATCCACGCAGTGACACATTTCAAATGCATCTATCCGATAGATTCACATTTATAAATCATGATGACTTTATTTTATTAACTGGTTCAGTTATGATACACATTATTTTCCAAGTGTGGAGTTGTAGGAAAGATAAATCAATGGCAAGCCTTTTATCTGCATTTAGATATCACAGTGTAAGACGGATTTCCCATTAAAACATTTATGCATTTTGCACACATTGAAATTGCATGATGAACATATCATTGCATGTTACATTTTTATTGTATATTTCATGAACATGTATTAAATATATTCTGAAAATCAGTCTGCTCTTTGGCTCTTCTCCCCCCACCCCCACTCCCACCCACCCACCGTGCGCTGCTTCGCTGCATGAGCACCAACTACAAAAATACACCACTAGATGGCGACTTGCTGCCTTAAAAAAACTCACTTTTTCTGGAAAAAATCACATTTTTGTTTGCACTGACAAGCCCATTAAGGATGCATTGAGTTTTGTTATGAGTGGGATTTGGAGTGCCTTCTGTGAGATATTGCTATTAGTGGCTTTGTATGAGATTTGTTTCACTTTTCAAACTTATACAACTTTCAAACTAAATACCAGGACAGAACATTAGTCAGCTGATAGATGATGTGGGCTACATGCAACCAGAGGGTGGCAGCACAGTTACACTAATAATACATAACGTTTTGCAGAACTCTCTTTCTTTTTCTCGCTCTCTCTATCACACACTGTGTGTGTGTGCATGTACATTTACATTTACATTTATTCATGTAGAGGATCCTTTAATCCAAAGCGACTTCAGAGAATAACATTCAAGCTACAGTACAGGGGAGACCTTGAATAACTACTGCATCTGCCAACACTATTAGTAGAGGATACGAGTGCTGACATTATATAGGTGCTGGTCATATAATTAGAATATCATGAAAAAGTTGATTTATGTCAGTAATTCCATTCAAAAAGTGAAACTTATAATATATTCATTCATTACACACAGACTGTGATATATTTCAAATGTTTATTTCTTTTAATTTTGATGATTATAACTAATGAAAATCCCAAATTTAGTATCTCAGAAAATTATTACTTAAATTATTAAAAAAATATTACTTAAGACCAATACAAAAAAAGTTTTTTTTAGAAATGTTGGCCCACTGAATAGTATGAACATGAAAAGTATGAGCATGTACAGCATGCAATACTTAGTTGGGGATTCTTTTGCCTGAATTACAGCAATGCGGTGTGGCATGGAGTCGATCAGTCTGTGGCATTGCTCAGGTGCTATGAGAGCTCAGGTTGCTCTGATAGTGGCTTTCAGCTCTTCTTCATTGCTGGGTCTGCAGCAGCAGTCCTGTTCTTTTTGTCTTTAGCTCAGGCGAGATGCTTCTGACGCTGTCTCTTGTTCAAGAGTGGCTTGACACAAGGAATGTGACAGCTGAAACCCATGTCTTTGCATACGTCTGTGCGTGGTGGTTCTTGAAGCACTGACTCCAGCTGCAGTCCACTCTTTGTGAATCTCCCCCACATTTTTGAATGGGGTTTGTTTCACAATCCTCTCCGGTTGCGGTTATCCCTATTGCTTGTACACTTTTTTCTACCACATCTTCTTTCCTTCCCTTCGCCTCTCTATTAATGTGCTTGGAGCTCTGTGAACAGCCAGCCTCTTTAGCAATGACCTTTGTGTCTTGCCCTCCTTGTACAAGGTGTCAATGGTCGTCTTTTGGACAACTGTCAAGTCAGCAGTCTTCCCCATGATTGTGTAGCCTACAGAACTAGACTGAGAGACCATTTAAATGCCTTTACAGGTGTTTTGAGTGTGGCACCATTGTCTTCAATATTGAACCTTTTCACAATATTCAAATTTTTTGAGATACTGAATTTGGGCTTTTCATTAGTTGTCAGTTATAATCATCAAAATTAAAAGAAATAAACACTTGAAATATATCAGTCTGTGTGGAATGAATGTACACATTAAACAAGTTTCACTTTTTGAATGGAATTACTGAAATAAATCAACTTTTTCATGATATTCTAATTATATGACCAGCGCCCTTTAAGTACAGTGCTAGTCAAAGTGTGGTAGGAGAGAAAGTGGTAGAAGAAGGAGGTAGAAGAGGAAAGGAAGGGAAGTGCATAGTAGGTGTGTTAGGTTGTTGGAAGTGTTAGGAGAGGAAGTATCCTTGGAAGAGTTGGGTCTTCAAGAGCTTTTTGAAGAAAGAGGGACTCCTGTTTTGGTGGCACTTGGTAGTTTGTTCCACCATCGGGGACCACAAATGAAAATAGTCTGGATTGTCGTGGGTGTAGAGGCGGCAATGCCAGATGACGGTCCTTGTAGGAGCGCAGCAGCTGAGGGATGACAGAAGCCTTTATCAGAGCACTTTGGGTGCAGACCAAGCAATCACTTTGTATGCAAGCATGAGTGACTTGAATTTGCTACAGGCGACCAGTGGAGCTCAATGACCAGTGGGGTAACATGTGCATTTTTTCGGTTGATTGAAGACCAGATGGGCTGCAGCATTCTGGACCATCTGTAGCGGTTTCACCGTGATAGCCAGGGTAGGATTACGGCGTTGCTGTGGTCAAGGTGTGTGATGGTCTGTATCAGCAGCTGGGTGGGTTGGGCATGTATGTGAACCCTGTGTGGTGATGTTGATAAGACCATTTGTTTGGTATGGTTGTGCAAATATAATATAATTAGCAGTAATGAACATTTTTGCACGTTTGGTTTTGATAGAAGTTCAATAGCCATGTGTAATAGTCTGGTTGTAAATGTTCAGTCATCTTTACCCTAACACATGACCCGCTTGTGCACTGCCTTGATTGGGGAAAATCATTCACAAACAAGGCCTTCTCATTACATGCCCCCTTGTACTGCCTGGTTGGAAACTGCTAGTCTAACATCTTTTTGTTCTCCCTGCAAAACAAATAGGACTCTTCTATTACAAGGTTGTTGAAAGTGTTTAAAAACACTAAATAGTTGGTGCATGCCTCAAATTTCTAAACCTATCAATCCAGCTTTGTGAAAAAGTGGTGTGTGAACTTCCCGCACTCTGTATATGGGGAATGGGCCTTGTAATACCCAACAAATCAGAAAAAGAGGTACTGATTGGCACCAAACCAATCAGTGTAATATCCTACCTGTCAATCACGACACTGTTAAGACGTTACATGAACAGGAGAGGGAGACTGTGGAGGACGCTGAAGTGGACAAAGGTGGGTGGCCAAACTGCTCCATGAACTAAATTTCCAAGAAGCCACTGCCTCAGTTGTTGACCTCTAAGAGTCTCTCTCACAGGGTGAAGTCAGCAGAGCTGCAATGAAGACACAGTTAACAACATCCAGTGAAACTCCAAGCACTATCAGAACATGCGACAATACAATACAATTTATCAGCCATTTAATCATACAAAATAATCCCATTACATAATGGGAATAATTCAGATTTAACCATTAAAATAATGAAGTTAATGTTTTAGCTAATAGCCGTATGCCCCAATGCTTCAGTGAGCTGACGTATGTGATTGTGAGAGTATTTAGTGTGTGTGGTGGCAATCGAAATGAATGTGCATACAAGAGTAATGTGCATACAAGAGTATCTTGAGGAATTCTAAGATGTTTTTAATTAGTGAGTGAAAGCCCATTTGGGAAACTGATCCAGACATTCCTCACTCTCACCTGGCTTCATCACATATGCATGCAGTGGAAACACGGGAGCCAAGCTTGTACGCTTCTGTGTGTGTGCATGCATGTGTGTGTGTGTGTGTGCATGTGTGTGTGTGTGTGTGTGTGTGTGTGTGTGTGTGCGTAAGTGTTTGTTTGCGTGCGGTGGAGTCCTAGAATACTTGGGACGAAGCCTCCATTTGAGACGTCTGACTCATCGCAACCCATAAGTCATACGGCACACCACACGAATGGCATCTTTAATTCATGAGCTTTTCACTTTCCTGTAGCCTACTCACACACCCAGTCACTTTCCTGCACTCACATTTTCATGATTAGTAACCTCTACTTACAGGGAATTCAGTCTGTGTGTATGTCTGTCTGTCTGATTCTCTTGTCTGTCATTCTCTTTTCTGTCTGCTATTTTTGTTTACTGTTTTTCCTTATTAATGTTTATCATAATATAGTATGTGAACCTCTTGAGAAATAAAGACCAAGCAAATTAAAAAAAAACACCATAATAAACTTCTAATGGCAGTTAGAAGGCTGTTAGGAGAAAAAGGCTGTAGTGCGTATAATGAAGTTGTTAAATATATTCAAAACACATAACATGAATATTCTGAATGGTAGTCTAGCTGGAACACAGGCCTTTTACCACTGACTGATACAGTATATATTACTTACACATATTATACAAACACATAGACATTAACATTCCCCCTCATAGATACACACATACACACACACATACACGGACATGCGCACGCACACACATACACACACCACGCACACACATGCGCACACACACACTAAGTAAGATGGGTTCATAAACACAATCATACTTTATTAAACATTTGGCATATTTGTGCATGTTAGGCCAAATCAAAGATAGATAGATAGATAGATAGATAGATAGATAGATAGATAGATAGATACTGTAGATAGATAGATAGAGATAGATAGATAGATAGATAGATAGATAAATAGATAGATAGATAGATAGATCCTTTATTGATCCCCAGGGGAAATTCAAGGTCTCAGTAGCATACAGACAACCCACACACATGCACTAACAGCAGAAAAAAGTAATTAAAAGTATATAATATAAAAAACACAACTAAGCAATAAGGAAAGTAGAAGATAAAGAATATACTAAATATACTAAAATACAAACTACTAAATAACACTTAATCTAAATCAATTCTAAAAACAGTATCCACATAGTGGGTGATTAATCAATCAAGAGGCACTTGCAATGACTGAGGCAGGGACTGAGCCTGTGATTCTCTGTGCATAGTAAGATAAGGTAAGGTGCTCTGTGAGTGAGTGTCATGGTGATGGTATGAGTAAGTCCAACAGTGCAACAGCGCAAGAATAAAGTATATATATATATATATAACTATATTAAGAAAGGTATCCACAGTTCAGCTGTGGCATGGAGGGAGGGGTTATGCATAATATGTGCTAATATAGCATGCAAACAGTGAGGCAGAAAGACAGTGGTTAAAAGTGGCTAGTGGACAGACAGTATCCAAACATGGAGAGGGTGAAGAGGCAGACAGACTATGCGGAGAAGTCTATCTCTCCTCTTCCCTTAAGTGAAGCATTGAACAGTTCAATGGCACTGGGGACAAATTACTTCCTCAGTCTGTCTGTTGTGCAAGGCAGTGAGCGAAGTCTCCAGCTGATCAGGCTCTTCTGCTTAACAATAGTGCTGTGGAGTGGATGACACTCATTGTCCAAGATGTTGATTAGTTTGTTCAGGGTCCTTTTGTCAGATATTGAAGTGATGCACTCCAGTTCAGCTCCCACTACAGAGCCAGCTTTCCTTACCAGCCTGTCAAGTCGCCCCACATCCTTCTTCTTTGTGCTTCCTCCCCAGCATACCACTGCATAGAAGAGGACGCTGGCAACAACAGACTGGTAGAACATCCTGAGGAGCTTGCTGCACACATTGAAGGACCGCAGCCTCCTCAGGAAGTACAGCCTGCTCTGCCCTTTCTTGTAGAGTGTGTCAGTGTTGGCTGACCAGTCCAGTTTATTGTCCAGGTGGAGACCCAGATACTTGTAGGTGCTTACCACCTCCACATTGACCCCATCAATGGAGATTGGTAGCAAAGTGGGATTAGACCTGCGGAATGTATGTGGAGATTGTCCAAAGGCGAACACAAAAGCTAAGGACATGGACTTATTCTTCTCATATACTTGGGTTGTGTTGGCAACTATACTTAGATGATACTCAACTTTACTTTTCTGTCCCTCCTGATAACTCAAATTTCTGCATGCCGCAACAACAGGGGAAATTTCTTGAATTTCCCCTGGGGATCAATAAAGTATCTATCTATCTATCTATCTATCTAACAACTCAGTGTCTCCAAAACTAGGCTTCTGGTATTCCTACCAACAGATCCAGCTTGATTGACCCCAGCTAGAACAATACTTAATTTGTCTAAGTATCACAATTGATAGCCGAATATATTTCTCTGAGCTTATAGCCTCACTCACAAAAACAAGTCAGTTTATCCTATACAATATTTGTAAGATCAGACCTTATATAACACAGTTTGCCACACTTCTTGTGCATGCCATGGTTTCTTCCAAACTGGACTATTACAATTCATTGTTAGCTGGCCTACCTGCTTGTGTAGTGAGACCGATTATTCAAACAGATTATTCAAACAGCGACATGTCTGGTCTTTAATCAGCCAAAGAAGATACACTTATTAACTCCTCTGCAAGTTACTCTTCATTAGCTCATAGCAGCCACAATTAAATTAAATTAAATTCCCTCACTCTGGTCTATGGCATCTGCTAAGAACTACAAACATAAACACATATTGTGTGCTATAAGTGTAGTGAAGCTTGAGCAATTGGGGGGAGCAATTGGACATCTCTAAAATTCTTGACATACCACAGTCTATGCTTACGTCTAATAAAAACAAGGTTTCTAAAAATACTCATATTGCCCAAGTGGGCAACACCCACTAGGTAAGAGTGACTAACAAAAATAGAAATGGATGTTTGGTTTGCACATCTGCTTCATATCTTTTTCTCTTTAGCATGTATTTATTTATTTATTTATTTTTAACTCAGTCGATTTTAAATGGGAATTCAACATTCTTGGCCTCTTAGAGGCTAGATTTCCCAACACATTGTTTCATCCCCCCCCCCCCCCCTCTCTCTCTCTCTCTCTCTCTCTCTCACTCTCACTCTCTCCCTTCGTCATCTATTGCCAAAAGACACAGACTTTCTGAGCCAACACTCTCCATCAGGCACTAAATGCCTGAGCTTCACACCACTGTAAAAAACCATTCGATCCCGACCCAACAAAATCTCAAGAGGAAGGGAAATACTCATAAAAACAAATACTGCAGAGAGTTCCGATACAAATCAAGCTTGTCACCTCAAACTGATTGTAAATCAGATCTCCGGTAATACCAAAGGCTCCTTTGGGAGCATATATATACAATAAGAAATTAATTTATTCACACTTACAGTAAATCAGTTAGGCTGAAAGCTTCTGCCAATTTGCCAAAGCCGTGATAAAATTATTACTCACTGGGTTGATGTGTTCATCTTAAGTTCTGCAACTCCATATTAGGGTTTATATTTCCCTGTTCATCTATGATGGTGAAAGACAGACGTCAGAGATAAGAGAGTTGGTATGGATCACTGTAAGTTTTGGGAAATCAGTGGACATCGTCTCCTAACTGCGTGACAAAAAATAATTGATGGCCTCCCTGAATCCTAGGCTGAGTGCGTCGTCCAGTCCTTGCTCTTACGCACTCACACAATCCCAGGGGAGCTAAAGAAAACTTCACTGTTAGGAAAGGCAGGAAACACACACACACACACACACACACACACACACACACAGACACACACACACAATGGCATGTGCAGCCTGACTCTGCATGTACCTCTGAGACAATACAAGAACCTGCTCCCAAAATAGTAACATGATCACATAACTGTGCATATTTCTCCAATTTTCAAAGTTGGGTTCCAGTAAGCTTCACATTTACCATAACTGACCAAGCAGGTATGAGCTGGAAAGATTATAGGGAGTAACTTGTTGACCATGTACTGGCTCAAGGATAGACTTTTCTGCAAACACATGCACACAAGGGTAGACTTTTCTGCAAGCACATGCACATACTTGCATACACAAAAACATTTCCAGTTACCCACATACACAAATTTGAGTGTTTTTGTTCGTGTAGGCCTGTGTTCATGCTATGTGCATGTGTACATATGAGTTTGCCTGTGTTTGTGCGCATTTGGGGAAGTGTATGTCTTTCAGTGTGTACAAGTATGGCTGAGTGTATGGCAGAGATAGAAGTTAGTGACATTGAAAATTCCCATCTAGTCCATTAGTTTGATGGCATGATCTTCTGGTGGAACTAGGCCTGCACTGAAGGGTTCTCTGTAGATGATCTAATCTGATAAGGGCAACCATTTGGAAAGTACAACTGCCACTCATCCCCTGAGAGTGTGTGTGTGTGTGTGTGTGTGTGGGGGGGGGGGGGGGGGGGGGGGTCTGTATTTCCCTTTCCCTATGGCCATAGTAGGTATTATATTGTATAGTATGAATTAATTTTGTCAGCTGACTTATAATGACGAGATAACAAGCAGTGCAGGGAGCCAGACTTAGCTTTAATAATACACCCTTGCAAATAAATTGAAACAAAATGTGAGATTTTTGCTAAATTCACAAGAAATGGTTGCAAAATGAAAACACCACATATCATCACCTTCCTAAAATAATGGCACAAGTAATTTTTTTTTTTTTTGGCAAAATTGTCATGATTAAATTGTTGGTTAACATTTTTGTGTTTTCTGAAAAATCTGAAAAAAATGACTTATGCTATTATTTTCAGAAGGTGACGACATGTTTCTTCTCCGGGGAAGAAGAAACAGGAGAGCAGTTTTTTAACCGTTCTCAGATGGCTGCAAACCTGTTATAATTACCTGAAATAATTTGGACGAGGGTACATGCAAAATCACTCCCCTCCAAGATTACTGGGGAGCTCACTGGTTCTCTTCCTGGCAGTCCTGTTAAAGTGGTCATGGAGCGAGAAGGTCAGAGGTCAGGTTGTAACCGTGGCAACGAGAACCAGAAGGGCAAGACGGCACATGCATTAAAGATGCGGTTCAGTTCTCCCAGTTTGACGTGAAAACAAGGAAAGGGGCAATGGGAGGGAGAGGGGCAATGGGAGGAAGAGGGGCAATGGGAAACTTCAATAATCACAGAGCATCTGCAAGGTGACCGGTGAGTCACAGATCCGGGAATACCCATTTAAAGAGACTCCTCATTTAATTATGAATGCACATGACCATATATGCACATTTACATTTATACTCACCACACAGAATCCACACTTTATCTGCACAGAAACATCCAAAACATTTATAAAAGCTCTAAAAGGATATGTTGTTTATGTGTTTTTTATATTTTTGGATGATGTGGATGCAAAGGTTTCAGTTGTTAAATGATTTGTGGCAAGCTGAGGTAAATAGGGTGGTAACAATGCAACTACGCCACCCTGGGAATCTCACCCAGGGAAATTTTGGAACTTATTACAGTCAAAAAGGCACTCAGGTTCGTTAACTGAGAGAGAGCATGAGACGTGGTTTCATCCAAACAAAATTAATTCATTAACAAATGAATTAAAACACAAACAATCGACACAATTCTCATTCACACCAGACATACAATAAGGGAGGGAGGACGACAGGGATGACTGGAGCTGAGGCCTACCTGTGGAAACACAGGTTAACCAGTATGGGAAGGCACCCTGAGGGAGGTCACACCACACACACACACACACACACACACACACACACACACACACACACACACACACACACACACACAATGGTTAAGACACAGCACGTGTTTCATGTGAGCACATGAAAGTTTCACGTGAGCACATGAAACTAAACTTTAGATTTTATTTTGCTCATGTACCCTTAGGGGCTCCATACAAAATAGTTAATAAAGTAACAAATAGGGCACTGGTTATCAGCAGCCTTGAGAAGGGCATGCCAGTGACAAATCAATTAGAAAGAAATCAACAGGACACAGCACAATAATACAGAACATTGAGAAGGTGAGCTGGTTCAACACCTTAACAGAAATACAGTTACTAATTGGAACTAGATGTACCGCAGAGCGGTACAAAATATGACCGCCGCCCAGTCCAGCACATTTTTTCCACAAAAAGAAATCACGCTGAAAGGCCTATATGATTCTAACTGTCTCACTAAATTGCATTATCCACACTCAATTCTCACTGGTATCTGCTAGACAACAAGTACCAAAACATGATTAGTTCATAGATTTCACATGTAAAATTCATTTTATACAACCCCACCTCCATCTTGCCTGTTCATAATTCTGAGAAATTCTTGATTGTTTGTGTTATGTTTATGTTATGTGTGTGGATGTGTGTGGGTGTGTGTGTGTGTGTGTGAGTGTGTGTGTGTGTGTGTGTGTGTGTGTGTGTGTGTGCGTGCTTGTGTGTGTGCCTGCGTATGTGCCTGTGCATGTGCAATCATACGTATGATTACTGTGAATGTATGTGTGTGTGTGTGTGTGTGTGTATCTGTTTGTGCACATGTGTGCACATGAAATGGGTTAACATGACCCCTGGAGGCAAACATACGGAAAAAAATGGTCATCCTAGGCCCTACAGTTCTCAAGATATTCACAGAGAACTGTGTCTGCCCTACCCTCCTTTCGGGGGGGTCCAGTCCAGCGGGGGGGCTACAGATCAAAACGAAAAATGACAGTTCCATGCTATCCATGTGGGGGTACATGCCCACCAAGTTTTGTGTACCCCGGTCTTTCAGTGTCCCGGGAATCCTTGTTGGTGTACGTCACTAAATGTACACATAAATTATTTTATTGTAAGGCCCCCCATGAACGATGGCATGCATTCGGAGGGTGTCATAATGATCCTACACTTTTAATTTCGTGCAGTTTTGACCTTGTCAGACATTTTTTGCTTTTTAATTTTTAACTAGGTGGCGCTATACATGAAATAAGTGGTAATGGGATGGGTTGACATGCCCCCTTAAGACCAACATACATAAAAAAGGTGGACCTCCTAGGCCCTACGGTTCTCGAGATATTCACAGAAAACTGTCTCCGGCCACCTACAGGCCAGTTGGTGTATAGTAACATAAATTAATTTATTGTGTGGCCCCCCATGAACGGAATTCCACAAAACTTGGCGTGCATACAGAGGGTGTCATAATGATCCTACACGTCCAATTTCGTGCAGTTTTGACTATGTTAGGTCACAGATACCTTCAATTACAACACCTCATTTTTACTTTTTTGTGTTTAACTAGGTGGCGCTATACATGAAATGAGTGGTTATGGAATGGGTTGACATGGCCCCTTGAGATCAACATAAAAAAAAATGGTCCTCTTAAACCCTACGGTTTTCGAGATATTCACAGAAAACTGTGTCTGCCCTACCCTCCTTTCGGGGGTCCAGTCCAGCGGGGGGGGGCTACAGATCAAAACGAAAAACGATGGTTCCATGCTATCCATGTGGGGTTACATGCCCACCAAGTTTCGTGTACCCCGGTCTTTCAGTGTCCTGGGAATAGCCATGTATAAACAAATACGCAGTGCAGGTGACGCAATGCTGCAGGAATCTGTGTGGTCTCAATGCAGGCACATTTCTTGTAGGCAAAGCAGTAGTGGTTAAGTAAGAGGACTAATAGTTCCCCGTCTAGCTTTAGGCTACAAAACCCCAACTCCAGTCTCAGTGGGTAGAATTTGCCTCTGCTATCCAGACAATTAGGCTACGCAAGACAGCCTACATACTGTAGCAGCAACTGCCGCCAACAAGCGTTGGACGAAAAGGGGAGAATCAGAATCCACAGGCAGGCTATGCGAGTGGCGGAAATCAGGTGAGCAGGAACCAAGTCAGAAGGGCGGTCACCAAGCTTATATACAAGAGCCACATGGGAAGTAATTGGTGTGGGTAGGCCTACTAATCGAGGGGAAATATTCTATTCTGCTACAGAATCAAAGACAGGAGCATAGGCGTAGTGTAAAGTTTGTGGACGTCCAGAATTTTTTTCCTTTATCAGCTATTGGTTTTTTTATACTTGCATGGGCAGAAACCAGGCACTGAGCTGCACTGATGTTTGTTCTTCTTTACACTTTTCTCATCTTCTCAAAGGAATTCTAGATCTCATTCATAGACCTGTATGACCAAGGCCCTTCGTACCGAATCTAGGAAGACTGTTGGTTGTTCCAAACTTTTTCCATTTGAGAATGACCGAGGCTACTGTGCTCTTGGGCACTTCCAATGCTGCAGAAATTTTCTTGTACCCTTCCCCAGATCTGTGTCTTCACACAACCCTGTCTCGCAGGTCTACGGACAACTCTGTCGACCTTGTGCCTTGGTTTTCACTCTGACATACACCATCAACTGTGAAAGAGATGTGTGCCTAATAATGTCCATTGAATTAATTTAGGCACAGGTGGACTCCAATCAAGTTGTAGAAGCATCTCAAGGACCATTGATAGAAGTAGGATGCACCAGAGCTCAATGGCAAGTGTCATAACTAAAGGTGTGAATACTAAGTATAAGTCTTATAAATGGAATATTTCAGTCTTTTTTACATTTACATTGTTTTTTCACATTTACAAAACACTCCAAACACTAGCTTTTTTGTGGGGTGTTGGAGTATTATGTGTAGATTGATGAGGAAAAAATAAATAATCTAAGATGAGTCTGAAACATGACAAAATGTGGAAAAAGTGAAGAGCTGTGAAAACTTTCCGTATGCACTGTATTACTGAAGGGATACACAAGCAAGCCGCATGTTCTAGCACAGGAAGCATGTGTGTGTGTGTGTGTGTCGGGGAGGTGTGTTTTGTTGACATCGCTTCAGCGCCATGGGGCAACATGGGGAGCTGAGCTTTAGATGATTCACTGATGAGTCAACAGCTATCAGCTATATAAGAGAGAGCCCTACTAATGGAGCCTATAAGGTTGACACAAGCCCTCCACCTCTGAGGTAAGTCCCACTCACTCTCTCCTCTCCTCTCCTCTCCTCTCCTCTCCTCTCCACCCCACTTTACTCTACTCTACTTTACAACTCAGCTCAGATGCTCGTCTAAGATGCCATGGTTACTATATCAGGGAGTTCAGGTGCCAAGATGAGTCAGGAGGATTTGACATAAGGCTATTGGTAGTTCACTGTTCACTGAAGACAGTGCTTTTGAGATAATACTTGAACTGACCATCACAATATTAGGTTGAAGTACAGTTGAAATGATTTCTATGTGTTATTGTTGTTGTTCCTGCCTATGATTATGCCATGGAAGCTGTTGTTGTTTTTTCCTTTGTTTTTTGGAAGGTATTTTAAAATGTAGGCAGTTGAGAAATCTAGTGGGATAAATGATATAATCTAGTGGGATAAATCATATAATCTAGTGGGATAAATGATATAATCTAGTGGGATAAATGATATAATCTAGTGGGATAAATCAGATATAATCTAGTGGGATAAATCAGATATAAAATATCAGTTGTCCAGTATCTCCAGTGTCCTTTGCAACCTAATGCTAGAGACTGTGATGAGGCTGAAATGAGAAGACTACTGAGAATGATGTCAGCAAAGAAAATAAGCATTGCCTCAGGATCACATAGTAATGGTAGAAGAAGAAGATGAATAATTCACTTAATTCAAAATGTCAACATTTCATTATATGTACCATTATAATCCAATGATTTAGAAATGAGAGTGTTTACAAATAAGATGACATTACATTGTGTTAATAGTATTGTTACAAGTAACTTTAAAGTGAAAATGTCTGTCAGGTCAGGTTGTGTTTTCATGAACAGTGTGTATCCAGCAGAGGAAAGTATAACATGATTTTTTTTCTCTCTTCTCAGGTATTATATTGCTGTAGTCACAGACACCTACAAGCCAAGGAACAATGCTCAGTTCTTTCACCCTGCTCTTGCCCTCTCTGTTGGCGGTGCTGCTAACATGCCATGGAAAGCCTTTGCCAGTAGAAAATATGAAATATCAAATACATCAAACCAGCAAAATAATTAAATCTCTTATTGAGGAGGTAAGACCATGATCTAAAAGACATCCCATACTTTTAATAGCTCATAATTAGCATATCCTTTGATGTGCTTTGGGTGGATTGACAATGGCAAAATTGTAGAATGAGGTAGATGTGCATTTCTTGAAGGAAATACCTGAGCTTGCAAAGCTGTAAGAGTAGACAACTGAAGTTGTCAGGTAGAAGCAGATAGAATGCAACGGTGAAAGAGACAGATTGTTTTGCTTAGCACCACAGTCGCTGGGTCTCACACAATCTTCTAAAATTCAGCAAGAAATGCTAGCATTTTTTACTCTTTTTCATGCATATGCAAATTGTTTTGTATCTCCTGTTAATACATATTTTCCATCGTGCTGTGCATTGTCCACAATTATATGCATTTTTTAATTAAAATGCTGACTTTTCCAGACCATTATATGTATTTGCCTCAGGACACTGACCTTTCATATCTTATCCCACAGTACCCCATATCCCAAAGACTCAGTTTCGAGCTCTCAGACGTGGTCCCGGGTACCAAGCCCATCCAGGGCCTGGGGTCAGCTATCGATTCCCTGATGGCCTTTCGGAGGATTGTGGACAGCCTGTGGGGTCCCAAATCGCAGCTCTCCGTGGACCTCAGCACACTCCGTGGCCACCTGGAGAGGGAGATGACATCCCTGCAGTGCCCTGCCAGAACGCCAAGCTCGTTCCAGGACTTGGACCTCTTCCTGAAGGACAACCGAACCTACAGCCTCACTTTGTGTCCGGCAGTTCTGCAAAGGCTTAAGAACTACATGAACAATCTCCTGCTGAGTCTGGATACAGTTAAGACATGTTAAACACAGCTGGCATGTGACAAATGCATTTTTATTTTAATAATATTATGATATTATGATATTTAAATTATTTATTTTGTGTTTTATTTTTTAAATGTTTTACAAACTTATTGTAACAGACTGTTGTCTAGGAGTTCAGTTCAGATCTTGCAGGTCAGTACAGGGGGAAGGGAGCTAACTGTTAGACCTCATCCCTTTTCATGGTAATAAGGATAGACCAATACACATCATTAAGTTATCATCGTAGACTGTCACAATCTTGTTATGCTCTTTTGCACATTGTGCTGGCACTATGTGAAAGGCAAGCTCAAATTCCAGGGGCGTGCAAAGGTATTGGCCAGCATATGAATGTACTCTATTTATGAATGCCTTCCTAAGTTCAGAAGACACACACCACACAATGTTGTCAAATTCATCATCAGTATTACTATTTTTTTGTAGTCCTAAAACTTTTCAGGACATTTTGTATATTTCTGATATTTGACCATTTCTAAAATGGTAAGACTTTTATACAATTTGTTTTGTTCCACACCTTTTAGAGCACATGGTTGCCTTTTTTCATACAAATAAATATATATTTTGTATGTATTTTCCATATATTATGTATTTATAAACAGTATTGTACAGGGTACAAAATAAAGCTGTTTTGTAAGTAATTTGGTGTGTTCATGACTTTGTTGGAATTACACAATTTAAGATTACACACAAAACATCCTGTACACAAACAGTCACATCTACATACCGGTAGATAAATGTTTGTCCATCCACCCCTGCAGTTTCTCCTTGACCCATCCATCCACTCACTATTTACAGTATACTTCTCGACCACAAAGATCCACATGCACACACTCCACACTTCATTAGAATGCCACAGGCAATTTACCAGGTTATTTACTACATTCAAATTAAACTACACACATCTAGTGGCGGAGATAAACACATACACACACACTAACACACATATCCATATGCAGTCTCTCTCAGTCTTACATGCTGCTGTACTGACTGACTTCAGCTTTCACTGAGTCTGTGCGGTGATGTCAGTCTTTCCAGAAATCGGTCACAGCCCCCTGCCAGGAATTCTCAAGCCATTGATTTCTTCACAGCCAGGCTGACCTGATTGAACTTCATCAGAATTTCCCCTGTGACAAAATGTTTTATGAAAAAAAATCACTAGCATGTGTGTATATATGTCTGTGGTTGCAAATAAAACTGATTCTATAATGTATATACCTATAGACTACTCCATATGTTTGGACCGAAAAACTGAAGAATGTTTTTTCTTATTTGCTTTGTGCTTACTACCACATGACAAACTGTGCAATTTCTACCTAAGATGGGATTCATGTATGAATTCAGATCAATCAGAGGACACCTTGATTCTAGTCTGACTGCATGTTATACCTTATTCTGGGAAGCACATATATTGTTTTGGAAGCATAACAATATCTAATTTCCTTCGAAACCTGCTGTCTATCAGTTATTACAAGCACTAAATGGTGTGTTAAATATCACTAGGCTGGTCATGAACAGTAAACCAGATTCTAAACATGAAGGTTATGGACAGTCAGTGTATTTGCATGTGAACACTACAATAATGCAACATTATCTTAAGTCAATACTAGTGAAAACCAACCTAGGTTACTGAGCCCAAGTTGAAAATAAAACGAACTCTTGCAAAACGATACATGGTGGCACCCTTTTTGGTAAAATGCACAAAGCCTTTTAGGGCACAGTGCGAAGGGGGGTGGGAACCGTGGCCCAATCTCAAGGTCTCTGTGTATTGGGTCAATAAATAAATGGGGTTTCCACTCCATTCAATTTCATGACAGTATGTCATTTAGTTGATGCTCTTATCCAGAGTGAGTTTTGGTATTTCTTTATTTTTTATTTTATTTTTTTTTGGGGGGGGGGGGGGGGGGGTTGTAGAGACTGACAGAAGCAAGTGGGAAAAAGAGATGGGGAAATGACCCAGGTCAGACTCGAACCCCGGTCTCCGTGGGCACTTGGACCCGAATGGTACGTTTCCCAGAGCGACTTTAAGTGACCTAGTAGGTTAGTTCTTATCCAAAGCCACTTACTATGAACTGATACTTTAGGCAAGATCCCGAACACTAGACCACCACCACCTGTTCCACTTACAGTGAAAACATGCATAACTGCAACCATGCTCGCTGTACAGTAGCCAGTGTAGAAGCCCATACAAGTGAGAGCCTAATGAAAAGCACATTTCTCCCCTTGCGTACTTCGTCAGAACTTGGTGATGGGTCCATGAGTGCAAAGTGACTATGCAATTTGTTGGGTCATATTGGCAAAAACACATCTGCAAAACTGCAGTGAAAGGGGAATGCATTCACAAAAGATGAGGTCACCCTGTTTTCAACAAGTTGTTTCAACATAAGTTTGACAAATAAGTTTGAGATCTGATTGAGGTTCATCCAAAGATACTTACAGCACTGCACTGTAAATTGATTTCCTGAGCAGATATTGAACCCCCCACCCACCCAAAAAAAAAAAAAGTCTCTACAGTAGCATTGCTCAACATGCTGGTAAGTTGAGACATTTCGTACAGATGGTAGTAGTCAGCTGCTCTCAATTGTAATGGTGTGTATTGGCTAAAAGGTCTCAGGAAGTGCTGACAATATTCTTGTAAATGAGCAAGAAAGACTAATAAAACTTGTCAACTCACCAAAATAATTTCCCTCTAGGTTCAAAAACATCCTGCCCATTTTGCCAGGGTTTCCACTCGAAATCAAATGTAAAATTCCATGAATTTCCCAGACAAAAAACCTGAATTTCCATAACCTACTATATAACTAGATGTACCGCAGAGCGGTACAAAATATGACCGCCGCCCAGCCCTGCACATTCTCTCCGCAAAAATAAATCACGCTTGTCAATTTGTCTCCATCTCCTACTCCATTCTACTTTTGTGTATGTAAATGAGTGTGTGTATTGTGTGTGTGTGTTTTATGTGTGTGTGTGTGTGTGTGTACATGCGTGCGTGTGTTTATGTGTTATGGTTATGGAATTTTTGGCCAAAGCGACATACAAATAAAAACAATAGTTAAATGTAACAGTGAACAATTCAAATTGTTGGTAAGACTACGGAGAATAGCAATAAACGATAATGCCAAATCAATCAATAGCCTAATGAAAATAAACAATGAAAATAAAGTAGAACAGCAATAACTACTAAAATAGCACAGCATTACTTAATTAGGTACCTGCAGCAGTGAAAACAAGATGATGCACACGATTCATGAGTCTTTGAGAATCACTGTGCTAAAGAACAACTTCAACAGGACCAGGAAGAATTGATGTCAAATTGACAACTCTCCACTTGCAGAACGCCTTCTCTAGCTCCAGCATCACTAATGTGTGTGCATGTGTATGTTCCAGGTTATAACTGTGTGAATGTGTGTGTGCCTACATGTGTATGTTCCAGGTTATGTGAGAATGTGTCTCAGTTTTTAAGTGTGTGAGAGAGTGGCTCAATGTTGCAACGTGGCCAGTGAGTGAAAAGTCAAATATATATATATATAAATATTCATGAAACTTGGCACATGCCTACAGGCTGTCAGGGTAATCACAAGTTGGTGCAGTTCAGATCTCCTCCAAAGTGGGGATCAAAGCAGCATGTTTTTGCATTTACATTGTTTTACTGGGGGTGCAACATCAAATAAGAGGTTATGGACTAGGTTGATGCGGCTCCTTGAGATTAACAAACCACAAAAATGTTGTCATCTTGTGTGCAAATCTTGGGTGTAATCTCTAGTTTAGGTGCAATCTCTAGTTATTCAGTGAAATCTGCAGTTTTCCACTTTTCAATCTTGCACATTCTCTCTGCAAAAATAAATCACACTTGTGAATTTGTGTGTGTGTGTGCAGGGGCGGGTGGGGGGTATGAATGTGTGTGTTTATTTCAACATTAACTCTATTATCCACCCTTCGCTCAACACCACCATCTACAGGCCGATGGATGTACAGTCACTAAAGAAATTAATTTACTGTATGACCTATAGGTAGATTTCCACAAAACTTGGCATACTGTACCCCCAGAGGATGTCAGGGGGCTTTGACAATCCCTTTATGACCGCGGACATATTGAATGGTACAATAAAAGAGCAGGCGCGTAGCATTCTAGAATCTTTGACTTTTTTTATTTTATTTTTTTAGAAGTGGGAGATGAATAAATGGCCATCGAAAAACCACTGGCATTAGGCACTGATAATGACAGCCACTGTGTGGTCCTCTGCAGGGCATTATATTCACGCATCTTTGCCTTAACTTTATGTTCTGAGAGATTGCTAAATAGAGCCGGTTCTTGCCACAGATTTGACTGGCTTGAACAAGGCTTACTGACCCTTCCCCCAGTCTCTCTCTGTGCCATTTCAGTTTCATTTGTATGAACACCTGACTGGCAACCTGCCAGGCTGACTGGTTTAAAAGTTCAGTCCCGCAATAGAAATTCAACAGAACATGTAAGGGATGCTGCCTGATCTATTACAAAACTTGATATGTAAGAAATTATCTGCATCCATTTTTGGCCTGTTTTTGTACTTTGTAAAATACCTACATGCAGATATCATTAATACCAGACCTACTTTACATGTATTATACATTTTAGTCACAGTCACGCAATAATAATTAAAAAAAAAGACAGTTGCATTGCCAATTAACACTTAAATTATCCCCATAATAAGAATCTCAATGACTGTAATACAAAAAACGTTTTTTAATTTTTTCCTGCAAATTATTCCAATTTACACGAAGATGACAGTCTGATAATCATCAAAAACAACTTGGCATATGAACATGACACACAGGCCTCTCAAAGCCTGCTCTCTCTCTCTCTCTCACACACACACACACACACACACACACACACACACACACACACACACAAACACACAAACACACAAACACACAAACACACAAACACACAAACACTCAGCTGCTGAACCACTTGTTTTTCTTAGTGACTTGGGTTTTGGTGCTGCTGCCCATTAATTTCCTCTTGTACTGTTCCACCAAGCTATCGAATCGGTCATCCTCCTTATTCCTGAACCTCTTTTTGCCTGACTTGGCACTCTAAGGGGGGGCAAAAATCACATATCACTCATTAAACATGGAGACAAAACACATTAGTTGATGTGACTCAAAGTCTCTATAACCCACATAAAAGATGTTTTGAACATCACACATACATTACCGGTTGAGATAAACATCTTGGTTTTTGAAATGCCAGAGAAAAAAAAACCCGCACCTGTTTGTTAGGCTGGCTGACTTTCTCTAGAGAGCGCACAGCCAGCTGCTCTTTCCTGGTGGGGCCCTTCTTCACAGTCTTCGGCTGGACTGGCGGCCGTTTCCCCTTGTCTCGTTGCCTTTCGAGAACACAAACAAGAACATCTTTAGTTTGCTTTTTCTAAATTTCATCATCAACCTTTTCAACATGAAGTGGACAGTAACACTTAACATTACTTTGTAACTACCGATGTCTAACCCTTAGCCTGATGAGGAAACACCATCACCAGCTTCACCTGGTATCTACAGCTACACTAAGGCTACATCTACACTACAGAGTATTTGTTCTAATCCAAAAGACTTTCACGTTTGGACCTCATTATCCCTTTGTATCTGAGCTCCCAAAACGGAACAATTTGGATCCGCTAGCGACCCTGTATTTGTTTTATGCCGGAGCCGTTGTGTCCGAGTGTGGACGACTGAATCACTGAACCATCTGAAACAGATAACGAAGTCCATGTTCCCTGCCACGATTCGTTGTGCTCGTATCATATGACAATGGTCATGTGCTCCTTTTCCGGAAGTAAACATTAAAACATCCTCTCCACGACGAATGGCAATGGATATGCTGTATATTGTTAGTATATACGGTTAAACCTTACTTGACAGTATCGACATAAGAGTGTCATAAACGTGCCATAAACAAGTCATAAATGTTTACGACATAACGCTTCTGTTATGAAGTGACATTCGGTTTTTGTCATAACAAGTTAAGGTTAGGTTTAGGTTTAAGGTTAGAGTTAGGGTTCATGTGTTATGACAGTGTCATGTCACTCTTATACTGATACTGTCAAGTAAAGTGTTACCGTATATACTGTAACTGTGTATGCAAATGTCCACCACAGGAAGTATTTTGTTTGTTTGCTAGTTTAGCTAAGCAGACACAGCTAGCTAGCTTGCTAATGGGTATTCTTATAGGAAAGTAGCATGTAAGCTAACCTAAAAGCTGTCTAGTGCACCCAGGCAGTAACTTGGCAGACATTGCCCATTTTCTCCAGTTTTCAGATTTTATCTGATGGTTATTTCTTCTCTTATTGACTCTACGCTTGCAATTTTTAATGCAGTAACATAGGAATGCAGGACTTGACAAAGAGAGATTTGCGTATTAATTGTAATAATGTGGACACGTCTTTGTGGACGCGGAATGGATTTGTTCCTAAAATCCGTATTTAAAATGAATACACTGTAGTGTAGACATAGCCTAAAACAACTGTCCGTCTTCTTTACCCTGTGTGAAATCATGCTAGCTGATACCTGATCTTGGGGCCTCGTTTGGAGGGCAGAGGGAGAACCTTGCGGCGCTTCTTGCCATCAGCCAGCTCCACATGCTCCACCTCGGGTGTGGTCCTGAAGCCCGAGAAGCGGCTGCCACTGGCCTCCTCCTGCCCCTGGCCTTTCCTCTTCTGTGGGCTCCTCTGCTGCTGCTGGGGTTGTTTGGGGTTCTGCTGCTGCTGATTCTGTTTGGGGTTCTGCTGCTGCTGCTGATTCTGTTTGGGGTTCTGCTGCTGTTGGGGTTGTTTGGAGCTCTGCTGCTGGGATTGTTTGTGTTTCTGCTGTTGCTGTTGCTTCCATGGTCCTTTAGCTGCTGTGTCGTCTTGGTTTTCTGTAGTCTTCCTGAATTGCTGCTGTAATGTAACAGATGTAACCATCAACACCACCACCAACATACAGAGTACTCTTACCGCAATCACTACCATCACTAACTGTGGCTATTACCTATTGAAGTAGGCAAACCAATAAACATTTTGGATAAAGATTTGGTGACAGTAGTGGTTGCAGGAAGGGTAGGATATACAGAGGTTGAGTCCCAATTGTACACATGTTACAGTATATACACTACAGATATCCCGTTCTTAATGGAATTCCCAAGAGGAGTCTATGATTTGGTGTGGCCGCAGGGTAATCGTGTTAGCCCTGCCATGGATTAACGTTACTTTTTTATAACTGAAGTAATGTGGACTTATAAAGGTAAGATCAAGCCCATCATCCTAGTTTTTGCTATGTTTTGTTGGTCATTGGGGGGGCCCTTGTTGCAGCAGTACGATGATATGCCCGCAGCTCCTTATTCAGAAGATGAGCATGACTGACCATGCTGTGATGAAAGAAAAAAGTAGCCATGATTTTGTGAGTCGCTCATGACTTATGTAGATAATGTAGATTATCTGCCGGTGGCTTATGTTACCAATGACATATTGTAATAAATTATTAATTACATTATTTAAATTGCTCTACAAAATCCCAAAGTCAAATTATATTTCTATTTTTGCATAACCTAATATCACATGTTATGATGAGAAAACTGTGGTAATTAAAACAGTGAATCTGGGTGCCAGTTTAAAGATGGGGAGCAAAGGGAGGTGGCGTTGTGTGTATTGTATGGTGGAACTGATGGGTGATTTTGAGATTGTTTTATTTAATTTTACTTTTATACAGAGTGTTGTGATCTTTGCAATTCAGTGTTGGGGGGGGGGGGGGGGGGGGGTCTGTCTGTTCAAAACAAAACAAAACAAAACAAAACAAAACTTGGTAGGAAAATAACAGGAACAGAAGTGAAAAGTATCATGCAGATTTCTAACTAGATGTACCACATAGCGGTACAAAATATGACCGCCGCTCAGTCCTGTACATCCGTTCCGCGAAAATAAATCACACTTCAATTTGTCTCCATATTTTACTCCATCCCCCACTCTTGAAACTTTTGTGTATGCTTGTTTGGCATGCCTGAGTGTGTGTGTGCGGGTGCACAGAAGTAGCCTACTGGTGCTGAAAAGGTGAATAGATTGTAGAATAGCCAAAGAAGATGTAGCATTGTTATAAAACCTTTAAAATCTCTAAACAATCACAAGTAGGGCAGTTCATCACAGTTCATCCATTGCAACTGGATTGATGAAAGGTCACTTACACCTGTAGGCTACATTGTATTTGGGAAAAGCAAAAGGTATCAGCATAATGTTATTTATTTATTTATTTTTTATGTATTTTTAAACAAAAACATCTCTGTCAGTTCCATGCCGTTTTCAACAGCTATCAAAAACAAAGGTCATTTTTGGATGGATGGATTTTTTGTGAATGTTTCTTCTTCTACATAAGATTTTAGTCATCTTTAGTTCATGTAATACTTTATTGTCAATGCACAAATTAAGTAACAGTAGTCTGAAACGTTATTGTTAATGCACAAATTAAGTAACAGTAGCCTAGTCTGAAACGAAATGCTGTTTTACATCTAACCAGTGGTGCAAATAACTGACATGTCCAAATGGGCCTTGATGAAATGCGTCGCTAGACTGTTCATACACATTTTAACGGGCCAAAGTTGAAGAGCTTTTGTCCGTTATTGTTAGTGCAAATATAGGCTGATTCATGTTCCCTTGCATTGTTTAACTGAGGTCCATGGCTAGTCTGGCTTTCATCAGACCAAGCTCAATCTTTTAAGAAATCAAAAAATAAATAGCGGGCAGATCAGGCTGGGTTCACCCAGCCTAGTCCATAGGCACCCGATATTGTTTAATTTTCCGATTGAGATATACACGCTCTGGAAATTCTAAATGCAAAAATGCATCAGGGAGTTATGACAAAACGGTAACTAACAAACTAGATCCTAATAGAAAGCTGTTAGCTTCCCTAAGCTACAGGTAGGATTATAAGGTAGGCCTATTTACAACATAAATTGTCAATAGGCTATGCTGGCGACACAAATAAAATCTCCTTTGGAAACCAATGGCTTACGCCTTACAGTATCAAGCGGACTTAAACTGTCATATCGTGGCGAAAAGTTGTAATAACATTCACGCAGCTCCATGAGTCAAGGAAAGCGCGAATGAAGTAGCCACTTCTAAATGGGACCCACTACACAGTAGCTAGTAGGTGTGTTGCTAAAAGCAGCCATAATGAAATGAAGGTGTCATTGTTTGGATACTTCACACACACGTGCTTTTTAATTTCACAGACTACAACTACCAAGCTGTAATCAAAGCACATCGATTCCCCTCTCACACCCTGCACGCACTTAAAACAAAATAAACAGGCGTCTCAGTCTCACGCATGTATAGGCAAAACTGTATCAGACCGGTGTAACGTTGGTAAATCTTCCATTGCACAGAATGATTTTGTATCACGTGCAATAAATGACAGTCGAAAGATACAAACAGTGCTGCTATACATTTGCTTGGTATAACCGCATTTATAGTTTTCTACAAATGCAATAAATCAAATGCCTCCATCACTCAACCAACGCTAACGGTAACATTACATAGGTCCTTATTGATATTACAAGATTAACGTACCTGCAGTAAAAACCAAGCATGTCCGATAAACATCCTCAGATTTATTTCGGCTTCAAGAAGAAATGGGAATTACACTTCATGTGAACATCGTCCTATCCTTATTAGATGTTCGCTGCGGTAAATTACAGTCCTTGTATGAAGCGTCCATTGTTTTTTCCAACCCACTTTTAACTTCCAACAAAATTACGTCTCACTGCAACGATGCGCCATCTAGTGGACAAACGACTACTTCTCGCCAATACTGAAAATGCAGCCATGATGATGATGATGATGAATATTTATTTTGGCTTTCTTTTAATCCTACTGAATTTGTAATTATGTATCGGCCGTTCTAATACCGATAGTATGTGGGTGCCTGTGTGTGTGCATGTGTATATGTGTGCACCGCCATTTACAGGCCAATGAGTGTACAGTCACTAAATGTATACATAACCTAATTTTTTTAGACCCCCCCATGGATGAAATTCTACGAAACTTGGCATACCCCCGGAGAATGCCAGGTCAATCATACACATAAAATTTGGTGCAGTTCTGAACATCTTAACTGAAGATAGGGGCGATTAAAGCAGAATAATATTGCATTTTCATTTTTTACCGGGGGGTGGGGGTGCAAATCACAAATGAGTGATTATGAGCCAGGTTGATGTGGGCCCTTGAGACCAACATACCATAAAATATTCTTCATCCTCAGTGCCACGGTTCAGGTAGTTATTTAGGAAAAACTGTTTTTTTTTTTTTGCGGTTCAGGGGGCCCAGTATGGGGGGGGGGGGGGGGTGGTTGGTGGTGGTCCCCGGGGACGAAATGAAATTTTTCCGTAAAAGTCTAGTGGGGCTACATACCCACTAAATTTCATGTACCCCGGTGGTTCGGTGTCCCGGGTATCAATGACCAAAAATTCAGGGAGTAGATGACGGGAAAAATTCTTGAATTGTGTGCATGTGTGCGTGTACAAATTTATGTTTATGTGTGTGGGTGTGTGTGTGTGTATGTGCGTGCTTGTGTGTTTGCCTGCGTATGTGTGTTTGTGCATGTGCATGCATGCGTACATATGTCTACTGTGTGAGTATGTGTCATACGTATGATTACTGTAAATGTATGTGTGTGCGTGTGTATCTGTTTATGCACATGTGTGCACATGGAATGGGTTAACATGACCCCTGGAGGCAAACATACGGAAAAAATTGGTGCAGCGGGGGGGGGGGCTACAGATCAAAACGAAGAATGACGGTTCAATGCTATCCATGTGGGGGTACATGCCCACCAAGTTTTGTGTACCCCGGTCTTTCAGTGTCCCGGGAATCCTTGTTGGTGTACGTCACTAAATGTACACATAAATTATTTTATTGTAAGGCCCCCCCATGAACGAAAGTACACAAAACTTGGCATGCATTCGGAGGGTGTCATAATGATCCTACACTTTTAATTTCGTGCAGTTTTGACCTTGTCAGCCAGAGATATTGTGATGAAAACACCTAATTTTTTGCTTTTTAATTTTTAACTAGGTGGCGCTATGCATGAAATAAGTGGTAATGGGATGGGTTGACATGCCCCCTTAAGACCAACATACATAAAAAAGGTGGACCTCCTAGGCCCTACGGTTCTCGAGATATTCACAGAAAACTGTCTCCAGCCACCTACAGGCCAGTTGGTGTATAGTAACATAAATTAATTTATTGTGTGGCCCCCCATGAACGGAATTCCACAAAACTTGGCGTGCATACAGAGGGTGTCACAATGATCCTACACTTCCAATTTCGTGCAGTTTTGACTATGTTCGGTCACAGATACCTTCAATTACAACACCTCATTTTTACTTTTTTGTGTTTAACTAGGTGGCGCTATACATGAAATGAGTGGTTATGGAATGGGTTGACATGGCCCCTTGAGATCAACAACAAAAAAAAATGGTCCTCCTAAACCCTACGGTTTTCGAGATATTCACAGAAAACTGTGTCTGCCCTACCCTCCTTTCGGGGGGTCCAGTCCAGCGGGGGGGCTACAGATCAAAATGAAAAACGATGGTTCCATGCTATCCATGTGGGGTTACATGCCCACCAAGTTTCGTGTACCCCGGTCTTTCAGTGTCCCGGGAATCATTGACGGAAATTTGGGCATGCGAAAAAGAAAGGAAAAAAAAAAAAAAAAAAAAAAAAAATCTGACTAAACCTATATGACCGCCGCTTCGCTGCGCGGCGGTCATAATGAATACACCATTAATTTGGCCTTGAAGATACTGGATGATCCATCCCACCCCCTCTTGTCTGAGTACTCCCCTCTCCCCTCAGGACTCCGCTATAGAATGCCATATGCAAAAACAAACAGAAATATAGCCGCAAGCGGCAATGGCGGGCCCGAGCATCTGCGGGCCGCAACCCGTGACATGTCGGAATCCAAGAAAGCACAGACGTGGTGCGTTTGTGAAATGTACTTATTTGATGCGTGTGCTATTTGTTTTTGTATTTTATTTTCTGGCACATTTACTTGCTTGGCCAGGTGGGGGTGCAATGCAAGGCAGGCCCATTGGGTGTTATCATAATCATAATATATATTAACCTGAGAAATGTCAGACCATCTGACATTCATTTTAAGCAAAGAACATTTCTGATGCACTTTTTGGTTGGCCAGATGGTGGCGCTATGCCAGACAGGCATAATGGGTGTTTGGATGTCATATACACCTAATCTGATTAATCTGATGCATCTGATTGTGATATCCAACAGACGTGGAAAAAACACATTCCTTCTCTTGCCAGTTGGTGGCGCTATGCAAGGCATGTTAATAAGACATATGAATATCATCATCATGATATCTAATTTTGTGTAAAATTTCAGATCAATCGGTCAAAGCATTGAACATTTTTGCCACATTTCCTGATTGGCCAGATGGTGGCGCTATGCTAGGCATGTGAATTCCACATGTGAATGTCATCACAATCATGATATCCAATATTTTGTAAGGTTTCAGATCAATCCATTAAAGCCTTGAACGTTTTTGGCACATTTCCTGCTTGGCCAGATGGTGGCGCTATGCCAGGCAGGCCCATTGGGTGTCTGGATATAATCATAATATCTATTAACCTGAGAAGTTTCAGACCATTCATTCAATGCACTGTGACTTTATGAAACATTTCCTTTTTATGTGGTGAGATATTAAAAGCATAATATATTACAACATTTAAAAAATCCCTTCACAATTTAACATCAGCAACATCTTGGCATAATGTTTGCCAAATTTCACATGAATCTGACAAACCGTCAGGAGGATCAACCGTTTAGGAGGAGTACATTAAAATTGGTCATGTCCACAACGCACAAAATCCCAATTACCTCACTTCCTGTGGGCGTGGCTAATGGCATGTTAATACAAAAGTTGATTGTTTTTGGGAGTTACATGCACCCACCAAATTTGGTGTGTGTATCTAAAACTATATGCCAACCACAAGTCACAGTGACATAAGGGGGCGCTATGGAGTTCCTGGGCCAAGCCCAGTGCCAAGGCTTTTCCCCTGTGTATTCACGGTACCTCTTGATGTGTGTGCCAAATTTCATGCGTTTTTACCAATGGGAAGTACCTCTTTTGGCATCACAATTAATCACATTTTAGTCCGCACAAAATCCCAAATACCTCACTTCCTGTTGGGCGTGGCTAATGCATTGTACATACGAAAGTTGTTCATCTTGGGGAGATACACACACCTACCAAATTTGGTGTGTCTAGCTGAAAGTATGTGCCAACCACTGGATCAATCACCTAAGGGGGCGCTACTGAGTCCCTGGGCCACGCCCGGGGCCAAGCCTTTATGCCTGTGTAGCCATTGTCATACCAGATGTGTGTGCCAAATTCCAAGACTTTTCATCCATGGTAACCACCTCAAACATAGCAAAAAGGTGAACAAATAATAATAATCCTTTCAAAAACAATAGGGCTTCGCACATCTCGGTGCTCGGGCCCTAACTATTACATCTTTTGTGCCAAGGAACATTCAGTTGCTAAACAGGTTGAATTCAGACAGGTTATCGCCATCCTAAAGCATGCATATAGACTTTTTTGAATATACAGCGGGGAAAATAAGTATTGAACAGGTCAACATTTTTTGCAGTAAGTATACTTCCAGTAAGGCTATTCGCATGAAATTTTCACCGGACATTAGTATTAACTTAGGTAATCCACACTTATATAAAAATCCAAACATATCAAGTGTCCAGTAGTTTTGTGTTCAGTAAACCATTTTCTTTTTTGATATGAACATGTTTTGGATTATTGTGTTGCTGTATTATCCAATCAAGACCCACTTCTAGTGTCTTGGAGGAGGCAGCCAATTTTCTATTTCAAATGTACAGGTATTTCAAGCAATAGGCATGAGGTTCTTTTCAGTATGTACCGCTGTTCCAGCTATGTGCAGTTTTTGTTGCCAAAAGGCTCAATAATGTTCTCATCTGACCATAGAATACATTTACAGAAAAGGTCCCAGTAGCATTTAGCATTCAGGAAAAGCTTTATCCTGCTATTCCTTCTAAAATATCTATTAACAAAGTTTATGTCCAATGTTTTTTTTTTTTGGAGACTTGGGGCCTATTGCACAAAACTAGGATAAGGGATTAAGCCGGGATACCTTGGTTATCCTGGCTCAATTCATCCGTGATCCAGTTGCACAAAAGCGGGATAGGGGGTAGCAGGATATGTTATGGTATAAGTTACCATGGCGATTTATTCTGTGGAGCTAGCCTGCTCCAGACCAGGTTAAGTTCCAGGATCTATTTAATCTCATCCCTTATCTCAGTCAGCAGTCACCACAAATGGAAACCAATAGTTATTCCACTGCCCACTACACATTGTTATCACATATACCTAGACCCACTGTCATTATTTAAACGTTTGTGATCATTAATTAACTTTTACGTACTCGCCATTCCCGACCTGTCATGCGACAATGTGACGTCACGGGAGTGCCTAAGCATTTTGCACATGGTGGTCGCGGCACTAGTTGCAATATTCTCCTAAACAGAGGTGTTGCTGTTTGTTGCTGTTGTGAAAAGACTATCGCTACCTACTTCACACCATAGAAGAAGCAATGAAGCCGCTCTAGTTGCCATGGTGAATCAGTGAATCTGTGATCGGTGGCGGGGTCTATTTGAGGGAGCCGTGAGCGCGCACTTATCCAGGATAAGTTTCACCTGGCTTGATGAATCCGTGTCTGCTCATCCTGGCTTGGTCGTTGTGCACCACAACCAATTAAGCCTGTACGCTCTTGCTTTGGATTCATTGAGCGCAGCTCAGTAACTTATCCCGGATGTCTTAATTCTGCTTTTGTGCAATAGGCCCCTGGTGACCCAAATATGCTACTTTATAAATTCGCCAACAGTAATCCTTGTGGGAATTTTTTGTCTTTTTTACCATCGAAACCGCACAAACCCACAGCGACGACTAAAAACCAGTAAGGACAAGCACAGAGTAATAGACTTAAAAAAAAAAACACCAGCAGGATTTTAAACTGCAGCATTCTTGCTACATTCTGGGTATGCTTGTAGAGACTTGGAGAGGCCTAGGCCTTGGGAATGACTATAGTCCAACTAGGGCTGTAACAATATGCGAACCGAAACCGTGATAGTACAAACATCCATTCCATCCGCGATCAAATATCGCGATTCAAGAAGAGAGAACCATAATACATCCCCTTCTCTAATCCTAGCAACTGTTATCCTTACAGATCCAGCCCCTTGAGCTCTCAATGCAACAAAACTCTTTTTTATATTTCACTATTCACATTATAACACATGTAAATCACAAAAGTAGGGGGAATATCAAGGTGTGAACTGAACCGTGGGTTTTGCCTATCATTACACCCCTACACCAACGTGATGTTATTAAGGCGTGAATGACTTTTTCCAAGATCACGATATGACCGAAAGCATTTGAGTTTAGAAATACTTCTTAACTGGCAGAAGTTGTTTATGACAATAGAAGAAATGTGTTTATCAAGGTAAAGCTCAGAATCAAGGGTAACAACACCCAGGTTTTTTGTGTGTGATTCACGTGTGAGTAGGGGGGATCGGAGTTGCCCGGAATTGCCAGCGAGTGATTTTCTGGATTTTGAGAGACCAAAGACAATTAACTCTGGTTTTGTCATTGTTGAGTTGGAGGAAATTATTCGTCATCCGGCCTTTAATACCCTTGAAGCACAGCTGTGAGCTATTACATAGAAGTGGAAGGAGATGTTACATCAGACCAGCGTCCTTGACTGACCATTGGTCAACTCGGGTTCAATACCCACTGTTGCGAGTTCATGTTGCTTTGGATAAAAGTGTCTGCTAAATATTAGCCAACTTTATAGATACATAACTATATACAGACAGAAGAAGACTGGTCCCAGAATGGTCCCCTGAGGGACTCCCATGAAAGACAGAAGCAGAAGATGAGAAGAGCTGGCCCACAGACACTGAGAATGTCCTATGCTTAATGTACAGTATTATAGTTACAGAAATTCTTCCTGAGATCTCAGGTCTTACCTTGTTCTGCTGTTTACGCATCTCCTTTATCTTTAGTTTCCGCTGATCCTCTAAAGAGAACTCCACAATGGGCCTCTGAAAAGGAGGCATGACATCCAGGGTTATAACAGGGTAAAAAACAAAGTGAAAGTGTAAACACCGGCATAGACTTCACTGTTAACCACACACACACAAATAACTTCCTCCTGCTGTGATCACTCGGACAAAACTAATATTTTGAAGTATTGATTTCAGTTATTGAGACATGTCGCCAATCTTGGTACACCACAAAAAACTTTCAAGAAGTTGCCCTCAATAGCAAACACCTGTAGGTCACTCTAAGATAGCGAGAAAAATACTGATATTCACTGCAAAGGTCCAGTGTACTCAACAACAGCTTCAAGCCATAACACAACAACTTCCTCGCATGTCTCATCAGTGAACAGGCTTTGATGATTCATGTTTGGTAGATGCCTTGGCTGGAATAGTGTGACAAAATCAAATTTACTCATTAACATGAGTCGAGGAACGTCTAGTGAAGAATTCTGATTCGTCAACGTTTCAGACACAATCTGTGATATCCATCCTTTGTGACTAGTACTATGTGAATGTTGGAGTTCCACAAACTTCTGGTGTTGACCACCTCAAACAAAGGATAGCCACTTGCACTCACACAGATACTCACACGCTATTCAGACAAAATGTTGCAATACTGTTTTAGCAAAACTATTCCATGGAATATGAGCAGCACAATTCTGCAGTACTACATAGTGCTTATTTCCAGTGTTGTGTAACATCAAGTACTCACAACATGGCATTGTCTAAATAGGACATTTTGTTATAATAGGAGCAGGGGGGAATGAACATTGAGAGCAGGACTACCAGTAACAGATCAGATAGTTTGCATTACAGACAGCCTAATTTTATATATTTAAAGTGATTTAGCGTGAGTGATGATATCTCTACCCCAACTTCCAGCGTACAGGCAGTTCCAGCGTAGCAGCAGAACAGACTTTACTGGTAAACACAGAAATGGCTGAGAACAGAATGTTTTTTGTAAGCAGACAGAACGCCAAATGGTGGAAGTGGAAAAGTGCAACATAGAGTACAAAACTCTTAGCCTGACGAGCCAGACCCACATTAAAATGTAGGGTCTGGGTCCTCACCGTTCGCAGTGCTCAGTCCGAGGGGCGGGATAATCGGTTGTCTTTCAAATTTCCTCTGCACGCAATAGGACAGCGCTATGAGTCCCATGCGTTTTCCCACCATCGGAGCTAGTTGGCTAGTTCAAACTTTTGCCAACTAAAAAAAAGCTTAACTCGTGTCAGACTGTTCGCCACCAGCAACATCCATCTTCTTTGTTTTCAAGTAGCAGGGAATTCAAGCCAAACCGTTGCAACTCTGCAATCAATCATTATTTTAAGCCCGCCTAACGACTCTATACACGATTTGATTGGCCTGATAGAAATTTAATTTTTCAAGCTCACAAGCCAACGGAGAGTTGCTAGACTAGTCCTGGCAGCAAATGTAATTTGCTGCCGCTAGGGTGCGTCTAGATTTCTAGGCTACAAAACTTTCAGGTGGAACTCACAACCTTCTCTGGCCAGGTAAAGGTTTCTGACGCTTGTCTGAACCTTCACTTTCTTGTCCTTCAGTTTGACAGCGTCGTCCTCTCCGCTCACCGCTGCCACTATGTTCAATGGAATTTCTGTACCCTAAACCAAATTCTTGTGACTACATACTGTTAAATATTGGTGGTTTTATTGTTACTGTCTTTTTGTCTCAACAGAATGTTTTTTTTTAAGCAGACAGAAAGCCAAATGGTGTACCTAACCTTCATGCCCCATACAGGGTTCTTAAACATTTTCCATTTCAAAATTCCATACTTTTTCCATACTCAAATTTTCAAACTTCTCGGTACATTTTTCTGACCATTCTATGTCAATGGAGCGTTCTACTAGCATTGTGAAGAGCTTTATAATAATGTTTATTATTAACTTGGTAGCCCTTGGATACTTTTCGTTGGGGGAAGTGCTGTGTTGGAAGGTGCACTCACATTTTTAGTTCTCTGTAGATACAAGCATAGCCTACATATGTTTGAAACTAGTGCACTGCTGGCAGAGGCCTCAGAAATCACCATAAACAATATTATTTGTTTGCAATAACAGTTCATCAGATTATGCAGTATCCATGTCTTGGTATCTTTTACAAAATCAAAAAAGTCTACCAGTGTTTTAGCCGAAAATAGTAGAGCTACGCAAACATACCAGTGCACAATGGTGTAGGGCACTTGCATAGAACAGGGGTTCTCGATTTGGTTTTGGTACCAGGGTCCCCTTGTGGGAGAATTTTTTTTCTGAGGACCCCCATTCAATTGTATCTTGATGATGTGGACTGCCAGTTAAGCTACACAACAGTAGGAACAGTCTGGAAACAAATATTTCTCCATACCCTTGTTTCTTTTTTCCATACTTATCCAGACCTGGAAATTACTAAAATCAAATTCTATACTTTTCCAGGTTTTCCATACTGCGTAGGAACCCTGCCCATAAGTGACATCTTAATTAAAACTACCCAGGAAGGTTACATCCTAGTGTTAATTTCGTCAGACGAGACGAGAGGAAATATGTTCGTCAACAACCTTTTTTTTCATGACTAAGACGAGACGATGACGAGACGGCAGTAATGTCCTGAAACACTGACTAAGACTATCTTAAGATGAATTATTGTTGACGAAAAAAGACGAGACTAAAATGTTTTGCATGAAATAAAAACTAAGATAAAATCTCTCTTCATTTTCGTCTACAAAATGAGAAGACAGAATATCTAGCTGTTACGTTTTCAAAATATTCCGAATGAGTTCACACGCAACAGCTTTCCTGTAGGCTAGTCTACGTGCTGTTGCTGCAACCCTGTGGCTGCAACACGAAACTACATGGAACAAGAACACTGGAGATTTCTGCCAGAGTTAGCAAACTAACTACCTAAGCTTTATGCCACAATGCTACATACCCAGAAGTTGAAGCTTCTCTCATACAAATTAACATCCACCAGAATGTCCATACGAAAATGTTCATCATGTAATGTCAACTATTTAACTAGTTAGACTGATGATGCAAAGTTTGCTAGCAAGTAAGCTAATATGGAAAGTTCGCTAGCAAGTTAGCTATGGCTAAGATGGAGAGTCTGTTTGGGGAATGTGTTGTGTTTGGGCGCATATCGCCATCTAGCGAGGCGGAGTAAAACATTAATACTCAATATTGCAAACAACTCATCTATATTATATTTTACCACGTCTGCTCGCGGACCACTTGGGATAGCTTGTGGACCACCAGTGATTCCCGGACCACACTTTGAGAAACACTGGTCTACGAATATGACAGTGGTCCAGTCAAATCTTTTACTGTCTATGGTCAAATCCCAGCCGAGCTATAACTGTAGCTCGACTTACCTGTGCATGTAAACATACTGACTGACAAAAAATCAGAATGAGTAATTATAACAGACGAGTAGCCCTGTGGACACACAATATTGTTGGAAAATTGAGACGTGTGAAACACTATTTGACTCAAATGGTAATCAGAAATAATTTGTTATATAAAAAAAGACTAAAATGTGTTGACTAAAACTGATTAAGACTAAGATACCTTTAGTTTTCTTTTGACGAAAACTAGACTAAAATGACGAGACTTTTAGTCGACTAAAACTTGACTAATAAAAATGATATTTGAATGACTAAATATGACAAAGACTAAAAAGGACATTTCGTCACAAGACTAAGACTAAATTAAAAATAGGTGACAAAATTAACACTATTACATCCCTACCTGCCCCCCCCCCCCCCTCCCCCGGCCCCCCATCCAATCTGACCCCAGACAGGAATGTATATTCTGTCACTATATTATCTAGCCATGAGGGTTCTAGATGTTGGCTTCACTTTGCAACACTGTGCTGTGCTGTGCTTAGAGATCTGCTGTAACATCCAGAATAAAGAACTATTCTTTCGCAAGGCAGCCTAAAGTGTTACCTGCTCATAACTACATTGGATCAACTCGATCAACTCGGTGTCTCCATTTGGAATTAAGGAGACGGTTTTTCAATAGCATTCTCCAATACTATAATGAAAGCACTTCAACTGCTTTTTATCATATAACTAACTAATCAGAAAAGTAGTTGATTTGGGTGGACACAAAGTACCTAATATTTGCTTGCTAAATATTCCTGACATTGTAATAGATAGATAGATAGATAGATAGATAGATAGATAGATAGATAGATAGATAGATAGATAGATAGATAGATACTTTATTGATCCCCAAGGGGAAATTCAAGTAACTTAACTTAATAGATGGAAACTTAATAGATGGAAATGTTGTGTAAGGGAGCATGCAAACATGGGTTGTCCTGAGTTCTCAGAGGTGATCAAAAAAAAAAATGGAGATGTCAGATGATACATAGTCACGTGAAGGACAGAGAAACGCACCCGCTGACAACACATTAAAAGTAGGTAGATGTTTCTAGATATGAATTTGTGGTGAAAAGACCACTGCCACTTCAGCTGTACCTTGTTGGGGCCGAAGATGTCAGGGTTGTTGTTGAGGTGCCGCAGGGCTTTGAGGGCGTGCTCGTGCTCCCGGAACTCCACAAAGCCGTAGCCCAGTGACTGCCCCATCACCTGACCTCTCTCTGGTTTCCTGTCGTACATCACGCGACACTAGACAGGGACGACAAAGCACACGGACACAGTGCTGCCACCCAGAGGACAAATAAGTAAAAATGTGTAAAGTGTGTGAGATTCTAATGTTTTGTTTGTGTATACAGTGTGTACATTTCCATAGCTTTTGTTTGTATGTCAAGGTCTATAGTTTTTGTTAGTGTGTATTTGTGTCACACCTCAGTGATCCAAACTGCTTTGCCGCCTCCGGCCGCCTGGATGCAGAGACCTCGCAGCCGCTTCTGGTCCACAGACTTGGGCAGGTTGTGGACACAAAGCCGCGTCTTGGACACAAATATGTTGAGGTCCCGCAGCTTTGCTCGCTTCAGGTCCTCAAACTAACAGACCGAGACAGGCAGCCATTGCAGTTAGATCTCAGAGAGTGCTCCTATCCTAGCTGAATCAATCCATCATTTCAAACACTTATACTACGCATATAATAGCAATGGTTGCAATCGAAGAAGCATATTTAAGCAAGCAGTTTATTAGAGTGAGTACTGAATTGGATCAGAATGATCCAGCCATCCCACTATCAACAGGATGTTGCTTATAAGTGTGGTGTGTAGAAGAGAACAGCCAAAAGAATAATGGAGCAGGGGATGGCTCAAGGCATTTCACCTCTACATGATGAGTCTGTCACATAAATGCAAACATGAAGTGCTTACTCTGGCCCTCTTGACCATGTCTGTTTCAGGCACACCCTCAGCTGCTTTTGTTCCAGCACGAATCACTACAACAAGACACATAGACAAGGGGGAGAAGAAACCATCAAGGAAATGGAATTCATAACTCTGTGCGATCAAAGCATTATGAGGGCACCCCCTTTAATGCCCTGACATCTCAAAAAGAATCATGCTGAAGGTAGATATGGGAATAGGCTCCCAGTAAGCGCGATGAGCCAGTTTTGCCCCCTCTAGTGGTGGAAGTGGAAAAGTGCAACCTAGAGTACAAAACTCTCAGGTGGAACTCACAGCCTTCTCTGGCCAGGTAAAGGTTTCTGACGCCTGTCTGAATCTTCACTTTCTTGTCCTTCAGTTTGACAGCGTCCTCTCGGCTCACCGCTGCCACTATGTTCAACCGCCTGCCGTCCACACGGATTCCCCCACTCTGCCACAACACAGGACACAAAGGATAGTCACGCAGACTGAGCAAGAAGCAACACCTTGAACATGAGACCCAGGAAAAAAAAAAAAACAGACACAGCTCCAATTTAGTCTTATTTACAATGACTAAATGCTGTGGGCTAAATTGTGGGACTTAAATCACAATAATCTTGCATGTATGTAGTGCCTTTCATAGTGCTGCTAGACTTGTATATATTTGCAAAAGTCAATACACAAGGACTGACAAAAAGGTGGCAAGTACAATAGTGAAACAGGCGTAACACACAATAATAAAAAGCAATAAAATGAATTCTACAAGGAATCTAAATTTGAGTGTCATATGTTGTCACTAGCCACTAGACTAATACTAGGGCAACCATAGTGTAAACACTGAATATCCAGTAAGCTGACAAGCTTTGTGGGCTAACTGTTCCACCCACCGCAGCGGCTTCCTCAGAAGCTTCAATGCACTTGTCTGCTGCCTCCTTGCTTTTGAACTGAGCAAAAGCACAACCTGGATAAAGGAAAGGAAGGCAGACAGACAGACAGAGACAGACAGACAGACAGACAGACAGACAGACAGAGAGAGAGAGAGAGAGGGAGGGGGGGGGGGGGTTATGTCGGATATATGTCAGCACGTATATAGAGAGCCGAAGTCACGCCCCTTCCGCCATGGGACCTATCTTTCAAAAAATTATGAACGGCAGTCAATGGCGAAAGAGAAATTATTTTCTGGGCCCGATCGATTTGTGCCTTGAATTACCCATATGTGATATGTCAATTTTAAAGACCATTTTTCATGTAAAGACATTTGCAGTTTGTTTTGTAACTATTGAATTACACCATTGTGAAAGATCGTAATTCAAACGACTACAAACCTATCAGTCGCGCTAGTGACGTTAGCCCATTCACACAGCCACACCGGATTGTACAATACCAGCAACAAGTCTTACTTGAGCTTCCCTTGCAGATGATACCATGAGTCAGAGGATTAAACACATCAGGTAAGTTGTATTTGTCCATAGACTGCACATAAACTACTGTAAGTGACATAGCTGGCAGCAAGAATTATCTTTTAAATTTAGACACATCATATGTAAAATTCATGGCACAATTCGAACAGGACCAAAATATAACTAGATGTACGCATAGTGGTACAAAATATGACCGCCGCTCAGTCCTGTACATCCGTTCTGCGAAAATAAATCACACTAATCAATTTATCTCCATCTTTTACTCCATCCCCCACTCTTGACACTTTTGTGTATGCTTGTTTGTGTGTGCGCGGCTGCACAGAAAGTAGCCTACTGGCGCTGCAAAGGTGAATAGATTGTAGAATAGCCAAAAAAGTTGTAGCATTGTTATAAAACCTTTAAAATCTCTAAACAATCACAAGTAGGGCAGTTCATCACAGTTCATCCATTGCAACTGGATTGATGAAAGGTCACTTACACCTGTATGCTACATTGTATTTGGGAAAAGCAGAAGGTAGCAGCATAATTTATTTATTTATTTATTATTATTAAACAAAACAATCCCTGTCAGTTCCATGCAGTTTTCAACAGCTATCAAGAAGAGAGGTCATGTCATGGATTTTTGCGAATGAATGTTTCTTCTTCTACATATGAATACGTTTAGTCATCTAGTTCATATCATATTCAGCTTTATTGTCAATGCACAAATTAAATACCAGTAGTCTAAAACAAAATGCAGTTTTACCCAGTGGTGCAAATAACTGTCCAAAAGGGCCTTCATGAAAGTCACTTAATTGTTCTAAAAAGCCTTTCAAACTTGTCAATGACGTCATTCATTAGCATGATCATAGCTTAGCATAGCATCAATGCTAGCGTGTTATGGGCAACAACGACCCAACCTGTAAGAAAACGAAAGGACATGACTCCCGGATTGTTTCACTTTTGATTGATAATCCATATCCATTTTGCGAAAAATAAAATAAAATCTGAGGGTTTCAGTTGTTAAATAGGTGAAAACAATAAATGTAGCCATGTAGCTCCATAGGACCCCATGTATTTTGGACTCGCCCGCGATCGCCATCTAGGTGAACTCTGGTGAACTGCAGCCAAATTCGCCTGTGTGTGTGGGTGTGTATATGTGTGCACCGCCATCTACAGGCCATGTGTTATGTGTACAGTCACTAAATGTACACATAACTTAATTTTTTTTAGACCCCCCCAATGGATGAAATTCTACGAAACTTGGCATACCCCCAGAGAATGCCAGGTTAATCATACACATAAAATTGGTGCAGTTCTGAACATCTTAACTGAAGAGAGGGGCGATTAAAGCAGAATGATATTGCATTTTCATTTTTACCGGGGGGGGGGGGTGCAAATCACAAATGAGTGATTATGGGCTAGATTGATGTGGGCCCTTGAGACCAACATACCATAAAAATTTCTTCATCCTCGGTGCCACAGTTCAGGTAATTATTTAGGGTAAGGGTTTCGGGGGGCCCAGCACGGGGGGGGGGGGGGGGGGGGGGGGGAGTGGACCCTGGGGACCAAACGATATTTTTCCGTAAAAGTCTAGTGGGGCTACATACCCACCAAATGTCATGTGTCCCGGTGTTTCGGTGTCCCGGGTATCGTTGACCAAAAATTCAGGAAGTAGATGACGGGGGGAAAAAAAACCCTCTACCAATCCCTTATATGACCGCTACGCTAGCGGCGGTCATAATTATATCTCCATTGACTCCCGTTCATATTTTTTCGAAAGATAGGTCCCATGGACCGGAAGTAGAAGGGCGTGACTTCGGCATATAATTCCATGATATAATTCTTAATCTTAACATAGAGTAGTAAATTCATAGACATCCCTTATAGTCAGGTAGAACTTTATGGAATTTGGGCATAAGTGTGACATAAGGTACTAATGCAATTTTTTTGCATAAATTGATAGGTAAGAGGGTGTTCTTTCAGAATCTGACGGGTGCCGCTCCGGCACCCTTGAGCATTTTCTTTAAAATGGCATCACCTGCCACACCTCTTTTTTAACATTAAAAAACATCTAAATAGACATTAACATATGAACCAGTCATGTATGGTATCAAATTAAAGCTCTTTTCCTACAGAAATCTGCTTGGACCATAATAAAGTAGAAAAAAATAGTTTAGGTCCCTCCAGACAACAAAATACCTTTTGCAAAGTGACCTTTAAGGTCAAATTAGGTTCCTTTTTGTTTGCATAATAGCTTATACCTCTGAATCGTGTCAGGTTTGGTATTAAATTAAATAAATCATGGAACTGCCATGTAGCTTAATACCTACAGGAATACAGTCATTCAATAGTAATTCAATTTATTATGAAATATAGCAAGTCTGATGTACCCTAGTTCACCAACTTGCGGGTTAGCTAGCATGTTAGCTTTAATTTCACTTGAATCAGTCGCTGATTTTCAGACAGCAATGTTGCGAGGTACTTCCAAGGTAGTAAGCCCATTAATTATAACGGTCCTTGGATTTCCCCCCAGAATTACAAACAATATTTTTCATCCTAACATTTTTTTAATGCTTTAAAAACAGGCACCACAGTCCAGGACTGATACAAACTAGTCTGAGTTATGAGGTACTTGCCAGTTAGTCAGCACATTAACTATAATAGTCCTTGAATTTGTCCCCTTAATTACAGAAAAAACTGCAAAGTTAATTACAGGAGGAGAGGACAGAATCAAGAAAATGATTTCTTCCAGTATTGCAAGGAATGACACGAATCATTTGGAATAACAACAACAAATATAATGTAAATGTAACAAATGTAAATCAGGTTTATAGCCCAAGTATACTTGCATATACAAGGAATTTGGCCTCTGCATTTATCCCATCCGTGAATTAGTGAACACACAGTGATATGAAACACACATGAGGTGAAGCACACACTAACCCGGAGCAGTGAGTTGACTTGCTACAGTAGCGCTCGGGGAGCAGTAAGGGGTCAGGTGCCTTACTCAAGGGCACTTCAACCGTGGTTGTGGGCATGGGAGTGCAGTGCTCTTCAACCATTTCCCAAGCATGCCTATGTTCCCACAGCCCTCAGGCCTAACCCTAGAAATGTGGGAACATAGGGCTAACCCCACCAATACAAGGAATTTGTGCTCTGCCTTTTACCCATTCGGGGGTACAACACACCCACACAAACAGTGTACACCCATTCAAACACACACACACCCTTGAGCAGTGAACACACTAGGTACTACTGCTGCTCACTGTTGCGGGTGTGTATGTGTACTAGTGTACTACTACACACTAGTACACATACACACCCGCAGCAGTTAGCAGCCCTTGTTCCGGCGCCCGGGGAGCAGGGCTCAAGGGCACCTCATCCATGATTATTGATGTGGGAGAGCACTGTAAAGTCAATCCCCCCCACCCAAATTTTTCCTACCAGTCGGGGATCGAACTGGCCACCTTCAGTCACAAGTCCGATTCCCTGACCAGTAGGCCATGGATGCCCAAAGTAATTTACATTAATGCTATGGCTGCAAAATTAGGAGACAAATGTTATGATTTGTTGGCTGTTCATGCATTGTTTGGTTGTGACAGTGTGTCATATCCATATGGCAAAGGGAAAACCTCAGCAATCAGTTTGATGCTCAAGAGGAATCTTGATTTGAAGAATTGTACGTATGTATTGTAGAAGCTGATGAGCATGAATGGATTTCCTTTCTTGCCTCTACTATGGAAAGACTGTTGAAAGCCTCAGTAACTTGAGATACATGCTATTCACCAAGAAAAAAGACCCTCCTTAAATAAAGAGTCTTCCTCCAACAAGAGAATATGCAGCGGAACACATCAAGCGTGCACGGCTGCAAGTCCTTCTGTGGAGAGCTGCTGACAAAAAAACACCTCCAGTGTGTACTGATGATGTATCCCTGTTTGGTTGGAAAATAGAGGATGGAATTCCTGTGCCTGTTCATGGCAACACTTGACATGGCACCCAAAACAGGTCTACAGCTGGTTGCTTGTGGATGCAAGGCAGTGCCAGCATGCTCCAGGGCATCTTGCAGCTGTCAGTCAGATGGACTACCATGCACCACCTACTGCAATTGCAAAGGTGGTGAATAGTGTGCAAATAAAAATTCAAAGATGACTACACTTTCAGTGGTGGATACTGATGACAGCGAGGGAGAAATGTCTGATTGAATTAATGTTTTTTGGAGGAGACATTTGATGTTTGCGATGTGTACAAGGCCTGCCTGGCAACATGTTCTGTGTATAGTTGCTTTCAGTATCTGTGAGAAAGTTCTACTTTGTTCCTTATAACTTTGTCTATTTGATTAATTGTTGAGGGTTGATACAATTTGTTGCTTAGCCTACCATTTCAGCGGTGTGACCTTACCAGGCTTTACAGTTATTATGTTCTCTGGAGGGACTTGAAATCATTTTAGCATGTTTTTTATAGACATCATTGGTTTCTGTATTGGTTTCATGTATGGTATCAAATGAAGAGCTTTCATTTGATACCATACATGATGGGTTTATACAGTAATGTGCATATAGTTATTTTTTTATGGTCAAAAAAAGGGGGCGTGACAAATTATGACATTAAAAGAGCGGCACCCTCTAAACTATCAATTTATGCAAAAAAATGCATTAGTACCTTATGTCACACCTATCCTGGGGTTCTACCTGACTATTAGGTGAAACAGTAGATAGATAGATAGATAGATACTTTATTGATCCCCAGGGGAAATTCAAGAATTTTGATTCTAAAATTCAAGTATGGTCTGACCACTCACCTTTAGAGGTTTCTGTGTCTGGATGGATAACAACACGGATGTAATTCAGCTCTCCAAACTTTAAGAGCGCTTCCTCCAGGCCGTCTTCCTCCGTATCAAAGGACAGATTCCTAGGAAGATTGGGGGTGAGGTTGGGTGATAAGTTACAGTCTTCTCTGGGCTCATACCTGAGAAAATGAAAATGTTTGGAGAGGAGTGGGTGGACGTTAATGTCCCTCACCTGATGAAGACTGTTTTCCCCTCGTTCACATCGGATGGCAAGTCTGCCTTCTTCTTCTTCTTCTTCTTCTTCTTCTTCTTCTTCTTCGACAAACCTGTACAGACAGGAAATCCTTTTAGTTAAGGAATTAGGAGACTAGATAATAATAAATATTTAACAGAAGCTTGGTGAGAAGCTGCCAACAAAGGAAACATGCATAGAAAAGTCAATGGAGTCATTTTTACCATCTTCGTCGTCATCATCATCATCATCATAGCTGTCATCATCTTCTGATAGTTGGCCACTATCGTCATCACTCTCCGAGCCTTGAGATTCAGAGTCATCTTGTTCTTCCTCCTCCATATCTTTATCGTCATCATCTTCATCATCATCATTTCCATCATCGTCGCCATCATCATCCTCATCGTCATCATCATCAGACTGGTGTTTTTGGGCTTTCTTTGGCACAGCTGTTGACCTAGAAACAATGCGTATCATGAAGTTGAACGCATGTCCAGTGCTTGGGCTCAGGCCAGCTGAAACAGCACTCACACATAAAACACTGACATCTACTCTGCTGCTACGAAGCTGGGAAACCCAGGAACACCAACTGATTCTAAGCCACAATGCTAGCAATTCCCACCTTACTGACCACACAAATCAAGGTGACTGTGACCTATCTGTTTCATTACCTAATTACACCTAAGAAGAATATCAGCTTCAAGAGTGGAAAGGATACAAAATAAAATATTTTAACAGATGCCTATTCAGCGAGGGTGCAATCAAAATCCAATGTAACCCATCATGACTACATGCCTATGTGAGCTTAAAATACTACTGCGACAGAGAGAGCATGGTTAGCTTGTGCAGAACTTCACAAATATTACTCTTAATCTGATTTTAACAATGAATATGTATAATAGAAGGCAATAAAGAATGCAGGCCAGAACAACCCCCCCCCCCTTCCTTAGATGAAAACTATTGTTACATTTAAAGATGGCATTACACAACAAGTCAAACAAAACCATGGATATGCCATGTAGTGGCCTTTATCTCCGCTCCTCCATGGGGTTAGTCATGAAGGTTTTCAACAGCCCTTAAGGGACTTTTTAGTCGCTTATACTTTATGTGCCCCCATGCCGAGATGTAAAAACATGCCTTCATTGACACAAACAATGAAATATGACATAACCCAAAAACCAGTGATGAACAGGTCAAAAGACTCCCCAGAGCCTTACTTTTGTGTGACTTTTTTATTCGGCTCGTCATCTTCCTCTTCAGATCCAGAATCCTCATCACTGTTCCCTTCACCATCATCACCTTCCTCAGCAACAGCAGATTTTCCTTCCTCAGGTTTTGTGGTCTCTGCTTTTACTTCTTTTTGTTCAAATAATAAAAATATGTGACGTGACATACCTTCTTGGTGCAAAAACACTTAAATCAATTACAACTAGGAATGCACGATATATCGGCGGCCGATATATTATTAGCCGATAAGTGAAAAAATGAAAATATTATTATCGGTCCGATAACAGAATTCTGGCCGATAATTTGCGCCGATATTTTTTAAAGTCCTAATTTAGGCCTACGTAAGGTCCGTCTGGCTACACTGAGCTAGGCTACTTGAGCTTGGTTGCTTATACTTTTTCATCAATATAATGTCAGTGGTGTGAATGTATTTCACCACTCTAACAAAATCTGTGGATATGCGTTCATTTGGGAATCTGTGCATCTCAAAATCCTCTCGTGAATGATCCGCCATTTAACCTTAACAGAGCGGAGCTCAGCCCTATCTAGAGTCTTTTGCTGGTGTGTTTGCACTTTACCGCGCTGGTCGGGAAAACAAAAAAACAAACTCGTTAGTGGTAGTAGACGGGCATAAGATACAGTCTGTGAAGTTGCAGCTTTATTCAGTTACCCGCAGTTGAAACTAAACCTAAGTTTCCCTCACAAGCTCTGATTTGGTCGCTATACTGTAGCTTATTCCAAGCTGAGCCGTTTATGAGCGTTTAGTCCTAAATGAAAACGATTCAAACTCTCTAGCCACTCACTCGCAATTCACTGACGTCAGATTCACTTAAAGGAGCCACACATACTGTAGGGCTAGGCTACTGTTATGTTGTTGACTGCCGTACTATTGAGGACTATTATGAGTTCTGTCCATCATTTGGTGGTAGGTAAAATTACTACAATAAAATTATGCTTATTAAATGCTTTCCCCAAACCACTTTTCACAATTTTTTTTCAAGAGTAATATTATCGGTTATCGTATCGGTATCGGCCACAACAAACCAATAAATATCGGTTATCGTTATCGGCCCTAAAATTCCATATCGGTGCATCTCTAATTACAACACATAGAGGTGCATTCTAATTTCTGTTCATATTGAAAAAAAATGCTACCTGCAGATTTAGGCAGTTTCCCAACAAACTTGTCTTTGGCAATGGCCCAGTCAACAGCCACTTGCCTCCCTGTGGAACAAGAGAAACCAAATGAACACATCTGGGTGATGTACCGGTAGGTGGTAAGATGGGTGCCCGAACCAGTATTCAAGTTATGCACATTTATTCAAATTCTTATAACCATGTCAGGTGTGATGGTGCACTATAGTGGTCAACTAAGCACCTTTGATCTCCTTCAGGTTAGTGCCACTCAGAGCCTTGCTGGCCTCCACCATGTTCTTGAACTGGACGAAGGCAAACCCACGCATCTTCCCATCTACAAAACACAACAGAGGACACTGAATCAGGACATCATTACACACAAGTGCAAGTACAGAGTACAGACTGTTAATTGCATGAATACAATACAAACTTATTTCTGAAGGGCATATCTGGTTATGTGATCTATTGATTTCAAGTAAATCTCATTAAGCAAGGGTGCCTGCAGAATACATAACTACTGTTCCTACCTGATTTAAGAGGGATGCTGGCTTCCACAACTGTTCCATACTTTGCAAAAACCTGCTTCAGATCATCTTCAGAACACTACGGTAGAAAAATTAGAGGATGTTATGCTATGCAGTGAAATCCTGACAGAGATTAAAACAGGCCCAATATATTAGAATTCCATTATCCCAGGTATCAATTCGTGACTACTTACCTTGAAACTGAGATTTCTGATAATAAGTCTAGCCTTCTTCTTGTTCTTTCTGAAAGCTTGTTCACCTTTAGCTTGGTCACCTTTAGTTGTCTTCTTGGGGACTGGCACTTCTTCTGAAGCTGCAAGAGATATGCAATACAGATTTGCATTTACAGGAAACTCATTTCTTCCATTAGCCACATGGTTTTCAGCCAGGTACAGTATATTTAGACACCCCTTTTTCAGTCCTAAGAGACAAGTGGTCAAGATTTCGGAAGAAGATTTCACCTTTACCTATGGCTTTAGTCAAAAGACTAAGTTTTTTACTAGACAGTGGTGTCTCTTTGTCTTAACTTTTTGCTAGTGTGGAGGTATTCTTCAATGCAACTCACACTAAAAAAAAACCCTCCCAGTACTATAGTTTGATCAACCGTTTGATCAATTTGAAAATCTCATGCCAAGTCAGACTTGAAGGTTATATCAACCTACTGCATAGTGCCAGTAGTGGAGTGGTAATCGGGAGAATCGAGAGATTTCCCCATTAGCCATCATGTGGGCTATAGATCATGATGTCACAGACGTTTGTATAAGTTATTTGCCATACCCTTCAGCAGTCTGGACTGTGCGATCGCAGCCCCTCACTCCCCACAGCCTCTCCCCATGGCCTCATTTTATAAAACTGTGCACAGGATTCATGTGAAAAGGTGGCATACAGTATGTAGGAAACAAAAATAGTGAGTGCACAAAAATATTCTGATTTATAACGCAGTGCGCACCAGGGGCGTCGCTAGCTATTAAAAACATTCGGGGCTATAGCCCAGAAGTTAGAGTCCTTTTTGTCCGTGGGTTCGGGGGTTTCTCCCCCGAGAGGTTTTGAAAATCGGGCTGATGAACATGAAATTTTAACCTACTTTGAGAATGAAAAGGAAGGCCAATCGTAATGACTCGCGTCACGGCATTCCGAATATTTTGATGTTTAGTGTAAGGAGAACGTCTCTTCTGCCAAAGTGCACCACATACAACACCCAAAATATGACATTAAAATAGCCTGTAGAATAAACATCGCCATGCACCTCTGTCAAGTGCACAGGTGTGAGCGTTCGTCTCGGGATAAACATTTGGATGTCATCACCTTCAATTAATGGGCTATGGGTGCCTTGAAAGCAATGCATTTGGGTTGTGCATCACAAACTTTTGCCCAAAGAAAAAGTTCCATTCTGTCAAAATCAAGCCCAGCATGCATTGCTTGGAAGCCCCAAGCAAAAGGTTTACCATATTTACTGCAAGTGACCATGATTCAATAGTAAATCACGATATATTGAAACTGCAGTCTTGTTTATTACCGCAATGTATTTCAAATGATCACTGAAAGTATAATATTGGACACAATTACTGGATTGGTGAAGGGGAATAGCTTGATGTTAGGTATTATAGCCAAAGTCCATCTGTGAAAACCGCTCGCTCCTCATTCATTCAACTCTGCTCAACTTTTGCCGCTTGCTCCGCTCAACTCGCTGCTGAAGGTCACATTCGACCGTTTCTTGGAATTATACCAACGTCAGTGAATGAATAAGTCTGCACTGCTAACCTGTGGTAAAAAAGACTGGCGCAACTACTATACTGTCATGGAAAACAATTTTTTGTTGGTGGTGAAGAATGTGATTCCATTCTACAGAACCAAACGTAAGTTAGTGTCTCTTTCTAGTTATTCAAACAAAGTGTCCTTCAAGTTAGTGAGGTGCAGTGGTAGCCTGCTAGCTAGTAAGCTCAGACCAGCATTGATCAACGTTGTCTTTGAGGGCTGCGTTTCACGAACCTGAGCTGATCGAAATGTCCTCCTGGGTTGCGGGAGATGATGACACACTGTTAGTTTCCACTTCTTGTCCCTGCTCTGCCCTTTTTTTCTCTAAAGAAACTTCGGACCTGTAACCGGAGGGTTGCCGGTTCGAACCCCGAATAGTAGGCACGGCTGAAGTGCCCTTGCGCAAGGCACCTAACCCCTCACTGCTCCCCGAGCGCCGCTGTTGATGCAGGCAGCTCACTGCGCCGGGATTAGTGTGTGCTTCACCTCACTGTGTGTACACTGTGTGCTGTGTCTGTTTCACTAATTCACGGATTGGGATAAATGCAGAGACCAAATGTCCCCTCACGGGATCAAAAGAGTATATATAGGCCTACTTATACTTTCGCTAAGGCTAGTTAGTAGAAGCACAAAACAGCAATGTGTAATAGCGTAGAGGAGAAGGTACTTGAAATTGTAACATTTTGCAACAAATGATTCTAAACCTGCCCAGATCACGTCAGATTTTCTTGCGCTGCTGTTAATGCACACAATGGACACAAAACACAAAAGTCTCTTCTACGAGGCTATTTATTTCATTCACGATTAGAGTTTTTGTTGTTGTTGTTGACGGCCCATAGATCCGGGGCTATCCCCAGAGAATCCGGGGCTATAGCCCCGAATGCCCAGGTCTAACGACGCGCCTGGTGCGCACCCACGTCCTACGCCAATTTCCCTTTATAAATCCCAACCCTTGAAATGTGGCGATACCTGTGCGGGCATCATGCCACACCCACACTTGCCTATAAATAGTCAGAGAAACATGCTTAATTAGAATTTATTGATAGAGAGCACACGGAGGCAAATTTTCCGTTTGTCATAAATCCCAAGGTTTGCGTAGATAGCAGCGTACGCCTTTTTTTGTGCGTATGCAATGTTTATAAATGAGGCCCCTGGAGGTAATGTGGAACCAACTATGATAACCTGACATGCAGGTATGAGATGTGTATGGATGAGTACAGAGACACCACTGAAGATTTTAGATGAGCGGCTACGTTTTTAGTAGCCCCCTACCATAGGAATCAGGCCATGTTGGGTCACACTTATCTATATACACCTCTGACCTCCCTGTCAGGAGGGGGCCACAGGAGCTTGAAATCTCCTGGCAATTTTGTTTTTGGTTCTCTTCACCATATTTGTGGAAGTTTGCCGTTAATTGAGTATCAATCCAGATGGTAACAACCAGAGGAAGTGAATTTTCATACAAAAAACATGCAATAATTCCTCCAATGTAGTATACGTTTTTTTTTTTTTTTTTTCAGTATCCCAATTTTATGTCAGGGTAGTTAAGAGCGCATATGTATCATAAGGACTTCTGCTCACCTCCTTTCTTCTTGACAATGATCTTTTTCTTTGCGATTGACACACGAATCTTCTGTCCATCATAATCTCGAATTTGGCTCAGTGCCTGCTGGGCATCCTCTGCCATAGGGAAGGTGACATAGCCAATACCTCGGCATTTGCCAGATGCTATAAAAGGACACAGAATACATCAACTTGTCATATGTTGCAGGAAACAGTATGTCTTCATGAATTTGAGGTTTTCTTAGGTTTATAACTTTACAAATATAACATGACAACTAATTTCTAGTATTTCAACAACTGATAGTTGATTATCCATGGGACAACTTTTTGAGCAATGATGCAGGGCAACCAGACATTTAGTTCCCTGTAACTGGATCATGAACATTTGCCCAATGATGACTTACGGTAAGGTCTCCGGAAAATATATTGGCCAATATCAATGAGAATGTGCAAGAATAACAATACTCAGGAACAATTGGCAGCAATACTGCTCAAATTGCTTCGTGTCATCATCCAGAAAAGGAAATGTTGCCCAATATCAATGGAACATGCCAGAACCACAATAATGAGGTAGCCTACATGATTGTGAGCAATGATGCTGGTCAAAGTTACCACATGCATCATCAGCTTTAGATTTAGTTAGCCGCGGAAATGGAAACTAGCAATCTAGCATATGGTAAGATGCACTGAACGTGGTGGGGCTCAAAGAAAATGATATTGTGAGGTTAACTGGGTTATCACTCACCTTTGTCATTAACTACAAAACAATGTTTCACGGGTCCGATCTCGGAGAATATCTCTTCCAATCGGTCGTTGGAGGCAGTGGCAGGCAGATTCTGTACAAATAACGTCTGGCTGGATGACATGTTGGATAAAATGTTCTACAGGCGTGCGCCTGTGACAAAAAAATAACAAAACTTTCTTGATAGACACGATTTTGAAAAACTACGTTTTCAAGATTTGCCTTCAGTGGCAAACGAGCTAAATAGTTGGCTAGCCAGCTACTCAAAATGGTAGCTAAATAGCGATGCGCAAGTCTAGGTCTGTGTTTCCTAAACGTAAGCAGCCCAGCAATTATAGGTAGAAGCTAAAATATAATATAGGCTACATGTCGTTCGGAACATTTAAAACATGTTATGTATAACGTAACTGTACTACTTGCACGTTTCACAGACACGGGGCGGCCATGCTTACAGAAAACCGGAAGTTTTCCTTAATTTCTTCTACGATCTAACAAATAGGCTACTAAGCAGCATTGCCCCCTACTGAAGTGGAGTTAACGCTCTAGTTGAAAGAACTCAAAGAGTGTGCGTAATATAGATCGTTTTAATAAGTAATATAACTGGATTGGAATGATACTGAAGGAAACCTGACACAGAGATAAATCAAATTTCTAATAACTACACAGAGGAAAATACATGAAAATAAAGACTGGGTTGCAGTGGGGAAGTAAAGGAAGCAGGTCTAGAAGGGAACGGATTTTGCTAAAGGCATTTTTTTTTTTTATCTTAATTGCCAGCACTAGCAAACTTGACAGGACTGGAGAATGAGAGTTTTCCAAATACTACAAAGCCTACGGCCTTGCCAAATTCCTCAAGGACGTCTCGCTCCATGCATAACCCACATGATCAACCTCTCCCTGCAAGGTAAAATAGGCCTACCGGAATTAAAGCAGGGCAAAATAACGCCCAAAAAGGGCAGCAAGTCCGATCCAGGTAACTACATGACAAATACATTAGTGACAGCCTATAAATGATTTAAACAGACTACAGTCTGGTTTTAGGAATTTTGGTGATGAGAACATGTGCTGTAGTATTATTAAACCTGTAGAAAGCCTTCGACCCAGTCAATAGTCATACCAAAGATCCTTGATTACTCCGCTACAACTCACTCTGGTCATACCCCATACCCGTCAGGGATAAATCTTTGCCCATTTTTTGTCCCCCAGGGTAGTGCATGGAACGCTGCTGATTTTTGTTTTTTTATCAGTAATTCTATTCAAAAAGTGAAACGTATTATATTCATTCATTACAAACAGACTGATATATTTCAAATGTTTATTTCTTTTCATTTTGATGATTATAACTGACAACTAATGAAAATCCCAAATTCAGTATCTCAGAAAATTTGAATACTAAATACCAATACAAAAAAAAAGGATTTTTAGAAATGTTGGCCAACTGAAAAGTATGAACATGAAAAGTATGAGCATGTAGGCTACAGCACTCATAGCCTGCTTAGTTGGGGCTCCTTCTGCCTGAATTACTGCAGTAACGTGGCGTGGCACGGAGTCAGTCTGTGGCACTGCTAAGGTGTTAAGAGAGCCCAAGTTGCTCTGATAGTGGCCTTCAGCTCTTCTGCATTGTTAGGTCTTGCCTATCACATCTTCCTCTTCACAATACCCCATAGATGTTCTATAGGGTTAAGGTCAGGAGTTTGCTGGCCAATTAGGAACAGGGATACCATGGTCCTTAAACCAGGTACTGATAGCTTTGGCACTGTGTGCAGGTGCCAAGTCCTGTTGGAAAATGAAATCTGCATCTCCAGTTGGTCAGCAGCAGGAAGCATGAAGTGCTCTAAAAGAGCTTGCACACTGCTCCAACACCAACAAACTCCAACATTCTAAAGTTGGCAGCTGTTGGAAATAGTCTTTAGAATGTTCAAAAAACCAACCGCCAGTCCACACTGTGGTGTCTCCATCCAACAAACACCAACAAAGACAGACCACTGGCCCACACTGACCCAACTGTTGGTGTTTGTTGCCGTTTGTTGGAGCAGTGTGCAAGCTCTTTAAAACACAGTGGACCAACACCAGCAGATGACATGGCACCCCAAACAGTCACGGACCGTGGAAACTTTACACTGGACTTCAAGCAACATGGATTCTATGCCTCTCCCCTCTTCCTCCAGACTCTGAGACCTTGATTTTCAAAAGAAATGCAGGAGTGGCTTTAGCTAGGATGCAATTCATGAAAATTGGGCACTTCTGGATAAGTTTTGATTTTTGGCAGGGTGTTAGGTATAGGTCTAAGGTTTTCAAAAATCCATGGATACAAGTTGGGGTGGCCCCCCCTACTGACAGTTAGGGTTAGGGTTAAAATCCAAAATGGCCCCCACCGAAAAGAGAAAAGGTTATATCTCAGCTTCCTTTAGTCTTAAATTGTTGTATAATGTATTTTCTCTACTTTGTTTGATACAAGGAATCCAATTTTGATATGTTCTGCTTATTTTAAGTCCATTTCCATTTAGTATTATAGCCATTTTTAGCTCATAAACTGTCAATATCTGTAAAAGTCACATTGAAATACTCAGGTCCCTAGACCCATATTTTTACCTCCAAGGTATGCTTTTCTTTGTTGATTGGACAGGTCACCATCACTATAGTGTCAAAAAAACATGTTGTGGGGGGCGCTGTGGCACAACAGGCTACAGCACTCATACCATATACGGGTCCAAGTGCCCACAGGGACCCAAGTTCGAATCTGACCTGCGGTCATATCCCGGTCCCACCCCATCTCTCTCCTCCACTTACTTCTTGTCTCACTCTTCACTGTCCTATACAAATAAAGGCAAAAAGCCCAAAAAATATACTTAAAAAAAATAAATCACATGTTGTGACCAAAAGGACCATTGTTGAGGCCTTAAATAAACACAACTTCAGAACTATGCCACAGTGAAAAGTTCACCATGTTAAGGGTCAATATTACATTTTAGTCAAATAACACACAAAAAAATACACTGCACTCTTTAAATACTTAAACATCATGTATTATTCAAAGATTTTTGGTTTCACTCATTACAGCCTCCCTCACACTTGCACAATGTGGTACAGCAAAATCCAGCTCAGTGGCACTTACAGTTGCCCATAAAGACAACCACACAGCTACAGTTGAGGAGGAGTAAGCATCCCTTGCTGGCATCTTCCAGATCTGTCCAATAAGGCACCCAGACTATGGTTCTGTCATTCCATTCCCAACCCCACTCACTGGGGTCTGGAATCTCTGGAGTTTTGGAGAGGGACTAACCTTACTCCGCCAGATGGATTGCTTCGGATTTGCTCCGCATACCCATCTGGGAACTTTCTGTTGGAGAACGTTTGGAAAAGGGGCGAAAATACTGGTTAGCTGATTGGATAAAGCATCTGTCTATCACCACCTATGTTGGTCGGTCCAAATCAACCAATCAGATAAACGAAGCGTTCTTTTAATGCCATCTTTTAACATACAAGTTAGATAAGTAGCGCGTTTTTAAACATACTATTTGTATGTGACATGAGCCTCATCAACGACAATCCCCCACCAAGTTTTCATGGTAGGCTACACGTCTGAAGAAAGCATATTCCTTCTCGTTAAGTAACTAATATTCAGTGCTACCAAACACTAACTTGAATTGGTCGTGGAGGATATCTGTGTCCTTCATTCCTCCCAGCTACATTGCAGAGACTCCTAGCTTGCCAAGGAATACTAAAATATATTCGGATAAAACTTCAGCGATAGCTATGCTTATCTCATCCGTGGAAGTCGCCATATTGTTCAGATTGAACGGTAGCTTCTCGTTGAGTCACACCTAAACCCGCCTCAAAACCAACGCTGATTGGACGTTCGTTTGGCGAACTGCTCCAAATTTTCTTTATCGGAGAGATGCCAGGCTGATCTGCGAGTGAAAATCTGAAACTTGCGAGATCAGGATGGTCTCACGAGGCTAGAGTGGGACTGCTTCCAGACAAAAGCTGCAGCGTGCAGGGCACACTTTCCATGTTGGAATAAGGCATAATGGCTATGAGTGAAAAGAAGCTTCCGGGATTCATTGACTGACTCGACACCGCAGTTCTTACTATACATGAGTACAGTCCAGCGTTTGAGAACTTGCATGTGCACTGATTCCATTGTGAGGCTGGTTGGGTCTTGGTGATCAGAATGAGGGTGCCGGTGACTTCTGGGTAAGCTGCCCACACATTCCATGCTTTTTTTTGCCAATTCCATACATTGCTGATACGTCACATCATGTGAACGCGTGGAAGAGTGTCAGTGCTTGACATTTTTGAGGTCCCAGCATTTCTGAGATGTGGTGGATTGGAATATCTTTATATGCCTTCCCTGATCCAAATCCAATCCACAGCTCTGAGAGGCCTCAAGTCCCTGGATTCAATCCCCCCGACCCATCATGCCTTATTCCAGAGTGGAAAGCGTGCCCTGCACACTGCAGTTTTTGTCTGGAAGCAATCCCTCTCCAAAACTCCAGAGATTCCAGACCCCAGTGAGTGGGGTTGAGAATGGAATGACAGAACCAAAGTCTGGGTGCCATATTGGATAGATCTGGAAGATGCCAGCAAGGGATGCTCACTCATCCTCAACTGTGGCGGTGTGGTTGCCTGTGTGGCCACCGAGCTGGACTTTGCTGTACCACATTGTGCAAGTGTGAGGGAGGCTGTACTAATAATGATGAAGAGTGAAACCAAAAATCTTTGAATAAATACATGATGTTTAAGCAAAGTCCTTTTAGGCAAGTCCCTCCACTCGGCGGCCATATACCAACGCTTTTTGGGCACTCATCGGGCACAGTCTTTGGGTCGAACTGCGCGTGCGCAAGGCTTCACGACACCAATCTTGCTCCAGCGGTGAGATCACAACACATGATTGGCACGATGTCTTCACAACACACCACATTATTGGCTCAATGTATTCACAACACAGCACATGATTGGCTCAATGTATTCACATCAACATTTTGCCGCGGAAGGGGTGTGATTTGCAAAGACAACTGCCATATTGCCGTTACAAACTAAGCTCATGCATTTCTATGGAGGATTTTTTGAGTGCTGAGATATAACCTTTTCTCTTTTCAGCAGGGGCCATTTTGGATTTTATGGATAACTGCCACAAGGGGGGGCACCCCAACTTGTATCCATGGATTTTTTAAAACCTTAGGCCTATACTGTACACCATGCCAAAAACTTATCCCAGTCTTCATGATTTTTCACATATTCCTTCCCAGCTACTTGACACAAGGAATGTGACAGCTGAAACCCATGTTTTGCATACGTCTGTGCGTGGTGGTTCTTGAAGCACTGACTCCAGCTGCAGTCCACTCTTTGTGAATCTCCCCCACATTTTTGAATGGGGTTTGTTTCACAATCCTCTCCAGGGTGCGGTTATCCCTATTGCTTGTACACTTTTTTCTACCACATCTTTTTTCCTTCCCTTCGCCTCTCTATTAATGTGCTTGGACACAGAGCTCGGTGAACAGCCATCCTCTTTAACAATGACCTTTTGTGTCTTGCCCTCCTTGTGCAAAGTGTCAATGGTCGCCTTTTGGACAACTGTCAAGTCAGCAGTCTTCCCAATTATTGTGTAGCCTACAGAACCAGACTGAGAGACCATTTAAAGGCTGTTGCAGGTGTTTTGAGTTAATTAGCTGATTAGAGTGTGGCACCTGGTGTCTTCAATATTGAACATATATTGAACTTTTAACAATATTCTAATTTTCTGAGATAACCCCAAATTCAGTAGGCTTTCATTAGTTGTCAGTTATAATCATAAAAAATAAAATAAACACTTGAAATATCAGTCTGTGTGGAATGAATGTATACATTATACAAGTTGTATAATGTTCCACTTCCACCTCGAAACTTAACCTTCCCTTGTTAAATTAATCCTTAAAATCGTCAAGACCATTATAAGTGGGAAGGTAAAATATTGACACAACCTTAATAAAAGAGGTATATGTAAAGAAAAAATAATGATCGACACCCAATGCATACAAAAGAACCCTTAATGTCACTCTTTGCAATTTTTTCCAAATCTAGGGCCTTGTAGAAAATCAATGAGCAAACCACAGACTTGTAACGGTTCAGTCATACAGACTGAAAACATGTTTGTCTTCCACTCCACAATGAACTATGAGTAATACTTTTCATTATATTAATTCCTAAACATTGCTTCCCAGATAATGTATTTTTCAGGTTGTAAAACTGAAGTAAATTCAAGGGATGAAAATAATATGAAGACATAGGATTTCAACAGAAACATTGGTTTTGGTACCCATTTATAATAAATATGTTATGAATACAAAATCCAAGACTGTGCAGCAACAACCTTATCTGATATGACACGGAATGACCCATATGTGATGTGCTGATGTGCTGTACAAATCAAGTTCCTGTAAAAAAATCCTAAATGGTAAACATTACCATTGGTAAACACTCCTTTGACTCCAAACATTCCTTTGAAGGCCACTGGTGATGTGTTTATGGGACAGTGAGATTCTTTATTCTCTCTCTCTCTCTCTCTCTCTGTCTCTCTCTCTTGGCAGGTTTGCCTCACATTTTTGCCTTGAGTGGCACCATGTTGAGGCTCTGCAGGAAGCTGTCCAGGATGGAGGGGTACTCCTGCGGATGGGCGCGCAGGTGCGCTGCGTGGATGGACTCCTTCCACCTCCGCTTCTCCACCGTGACGCCCCTGCTCTGCCAGTAGGCGATCATTTCCTAATTGCACCTAAGAACATGATATTAGTTTCAAGAGTGGAAAGGATACCTACTCAGCAAGGGTGCATTCAAAATTCAATGTAAACCATCATGACTGCATGCCTATGTGAGCTTAAAATACTTCTGCGACAGAGTGAGCATGGTTAGCTTGTGCAGAACTTCACAAATATTACTCTTAAAGGAACCGTATGTCTGAAATGTATTTCAATTAATCATAAAATGGCCCTGATATGTCACTAGACATTAAGAAATCATGTTCATTTCAAATACCACTGACAACAGCAGTAGTCTGGCCAGGATATTGTCATTTAAAAACTGAAGTTGCAGCCCTCAAATGATGTTGATGTTGTGTTTTGGCCTGATGCGCCACCCACCTATCTACTAATCACAGTATCACAGTAATCACTAAGTCAGTAGTGTTTCGGCATCTGGGTTGGCAACCTCGTGTATCCCCTCCCCCTCCCTCGTCAGGATACACTGCTCTAAAGTAATTTGAAAGTGATTGCAGTACCAGTTTTGGCCACAATCTTACATATGGTTCTTTATCATAATCTGATTTTAACGATTAATATGTATAATAGAAGGCAATAAAGAATACAGGCCAGAAACCCCCCTTTCCTTAGATGATGAAAACTATTGTTACATTTAAAGATGGCATTACACAACAAGTCAAACTTTATTGGTTTGCTTCAAAGAGGACAAGCTCAAGCAAGCCATCTTTGGCTAAGAAACAAAACCATGGATATGCCATGTGGTGGCTTTCATCTCCGCTCCTCCATGGGGTTAGTCGTGAAGGTTTTCCACAGCCCTAAAAAGTCCCTTATACTTTATGTGCCCCCATGCCGAGATGTAAAAACATGCCTTCATTGAAACAACCAGTGAAATATGACATAACCAAAAAAGCAGTGATGGACAGGTCAAAAGACTCCCTAGAGCCTTACGTTTGCGTGACTTTTTTATTCGGCTCGTCATCTTCCTCTTCAGATCCAGAATCCTCATCACTGTTCCCTTCACCATCATCACCTTCCTCAGCAACAGCAGATTTTCCTTCCTCAGGTTTTGTGGTCTCTGCTTTTACTTCTTTTTGTTAAAATAATAAAAATATGTGACGTGACATACCTTCTTGGTGCACAAATACTTAAATCAGTTACAACAGAGGTACATTCTAATTTCTGTTCATATTGAGAAAAAAATGCTACCTGCAGATTTAGGCAGTTTCCCAACAAACTTGTCTTTGGCAATGGCCCAGTCAACAACCACTTGCCTCCCTGTGGAACAAGAGAAACCAAATGAACACATCTGGGTGATGTAGGTGGTAAGATGGGGGCCCGAACCAGTATTCAAGTTATGCACATTTATTCAAATTCTTATAACCATGTCAGGTGTGATGGTGCACTATAGTGGTTAACTAAGCACCTTTAATCTCCTTCAGGTTAGTGCCACTCAGAGCCTTGCTGGCCTCCACCATGTTCTTGAACTGGACGAAGGCAAACCCACGCATCTTCCCATCTACAAAACACAACAGAGGACACTGAATCAGGACATCGTTACACACAAGTGCAAGTACAGAGTACAGACTGTTAATTGCATGAATACAATACAAACTTATTTCTGAAGGGCATATCTGGTTATGTGATCTATTGATTTCAAGTAAATCTCATTAAGCAAGGGTGCCTGCTGAATACATAACTACTGTTCCTACTTGGTTTAAGAGGGATGCTGGCTTCCAGAACTGTTCCATACTTTGCAAAAACCTGCTTCAGATCATCTTCAGAACACTACGGGAGAAAAAACAAGAGGGTTTGATGCTATGCAGTGAAATCCTGACAGAGATTAAAACAGGCTCAATATATTAGAATTCCATTATCCCAGATATCAATTCATGACAACTTACCTTGAAACTGAGATTTCTGATAATAAGTCTAGCCTTCTTCTTGTTCTTTTTGAAAGCTTGTTCACTTTTAGCTTGGTCACCTTTAGTTGTCTTCTTGGGGACTGGCACTTCTTTTGAAGCTGCAAGAGATATGCAATACAGATTGGCATTTACAGGAAACTCATTTTTTCCATTACCACATGGTTTTCAGCCAGGTACAGTATATTTAGACGCCCCCTTTTCAGTGCTAAAAGACAAGTGGTCAAGATTTAGGAAGATTTCACCTTTACTTATGGCTTTAGTCAAAATGATGGCACTGAATGCTTTTTACTAGACAGTGGTGTCTCTTTGTCCACCATTAGGGGAATTGCACTCATTTTCCACCTCCCCTTGAGTTAAACAATTTATTTTTACCTTTCTCCAGTTCATCTAGCCATTCTCTGAGTCTGGCAATACCACTTTTAGCTCCAGCCTAGCTGGATCATTGACCATTAGCATCTCGCCTGCTAGCATATATAAGTATATATATATATATATATATATATATATATATATATATATATATATATATACACACACTCTTTTGATCCCGTGAGGGACATTTGGTCTCTGCATTTATCCCAATCCGTGAATTAGTGAAACACACACAGCACACAGTGTACACACAGTGAGGTGAAGCATCAACAGCGGCGCTCGGGGAGCAGTGAGGGGGTTAGGTGCCTTGCTCAAGGGCACTTCAGCCGTGCCTACTGGTCGGGGTTCAAACCGGCAACCCTCCGGTTACAGGTCCGACGTGCTAACCAGTAGGCCACGGCTGCCCCGTAAGCATCATGTTTAAAAGTGACGAAGATTTCCCTAATAATTTTCCTAATTAAAACTTGTCTCCTCTCAAGTTAGAAAGTGTAATAAGATCAACGGAAAATGAAACGTAGCGATTTTCTAGGCTGATTTGACATGGAACTATACTCCCATTGTGCTGATGTGCTGGAATGAGAGTACAGTTCCATGTTAAATCAGTCTAGAAAATTGCCACGTTTCATTTTCCGTTGGTCTTAGTTTCTAACTTGAGAGGAGACAAGTTTTAAATAGGAAAATTACTGGAAATCTTAGTCACTTTTAAATGTGATGCTAGCAGGCGAGAAGCTAATGGTCTAATCAGATTCAATGATCTATGGTAGGCTGGAGCTATTATCCCAGATATCTTCTTTTGTGCGTATGCAATGTTTATAAATGAGGCCCCTGGTGGTAATGTGGAACCAACTATGATAGCCTGACATGCAGGTACGAGATATATGGATGGGTACAGAGACACCACTGAAGATTTTAGATGAGCGGCTACCACATTTTTAGTAGCCCCCTACAATAGGAATCAGGCCATGTTCGGTCACACTTCCATATACACCTCTGACCTCCCTGTCAGGAGGGGGCCACAGGAGCTTGAAATCTCCTGGCAATTTTGTTTTTGGTTCTCTCTTTACCATATTTGTGAAAGTTTGCAGTAAATCGAGTATCAATCCAGATGGTAATAACTAGAGGAAGTGACAGTGATTATCTATGGGACAACGTTTTGAGCAATGATGCAGGGCAACCAGACATTTAGTTCCCTGTAACTGGATCATGAACATTTGCCCAATGCGGTAAGGTCTCCGGAAAATATATTGGCCAATATCAATGAGAATGTGCAAGAATAACAATACTCTGGAACAATTGGCAGCAACACTGCTCAAATTGCTTAGTGTCATCATCCAGAAAAGGAATTGTTGCCCAATATCAATGGAACATGCCAGAACCACAATAATGAGGTAGCCTACATTATTGGCCAGCATCATTGCTCACAAAGTTACCACATGTATCACCAGCTTTAGATTTAGTTAGCCGCGGAAATGGAAACTAGCAATCTAGCAAATGGTAAGATGCACTGAACGTGGTGGCCGGGCTCAAAGAAAATGATATGAGGTTAACTTATCACTCACCTTTGTCATTAACTACAACACAATGTTTCATGGGTCCAATCTCGGAGAATATCTCTTCCAATCGGTCGTTGGAGGCAGTGGCAGGCAGATTCTGTACAGATAACGTCTGGCTGGATGACATGTTGGACAAAATGTTCTACAGGCGTGCGCCTGTGACAAAAATAACAAAGCTTTCTTGATAGACACACGATTTTGAAAAACTACGTTTTGAAGAATTTGAAAGCAGAAAGCAGCTCAGCAATTATAGGTAGAGGCTAAAATATAATATAGTCTACATGTCGTTCGGAATATTTAAAACATGTTATGTACAACGTAACTGTACTACTTGCACGTTTCACAGACACGGGGCGGCCATGCTTACAGAAAACAGGAAGTTGTTCTTCTTCTTCTTCTTCTTCTTCTTCTTCCGGGTTAATGGCGGGTTACACCTACAGGCGCATACCGCCACCTACAGATCAACATATTGCCAATGCAGGTTATGGCGTCTCAGCAACAATAAATAAAACGAGAAAGGAGAAAAAAAAATATATATATATATATACACACACACACATACACACACATACACCCACACAAAGAAAATAACAATAAAAAAAAATAAAAAAAAGGAAATAATAATCGAAAGAGATATTCATATTCTTGCATATAGACCTGCACTCTTGAGGAATCTGAACAGTTCCTCTGGCCTCACTCCAGAACTGCAGCTAGATTAAAGCCTGAGCATCCAGCTCTTTGTAATTGATCTTTCCACTGCTCCCTGTGACTCTGGTACCTAGGGCAAACAAGCAATACATGTTGCACTGTCTCCTCTTGGTCTGGACACCACAAGCAGTATCCTGTCTCTGCTCTACCAACCCTACACTGGGTGCTGTTCAGCAGTGTTCAGTCTTCATCCCTCCTGCATCCTCCGACTTTAGCTTCTCTCCCAACCTCTCTGTGGATACATGTGACGGCCTTTGGGACTTGTGCTCCACTGGGTCTGCCACTGCTTTGTCAGGGCCCTCCTAATAGAACCTTTTACCTCCCCCCTCCCAAACTTAATATTGACCTGTGGATCTGGTCTTTTTGGCTAGGCCATCTGCCTTTTCATTGCCCCATATCCCCACATGAGCTGGAATCCACAAGAAACACCCAGTCGCCTCTCTGCTCCAGCCTATATAGGCATATAGTAAGTACACTTAATTTAGTAGATCCATTCTACAGGATCTATAGGACTGTATGCTATACACGAATCCGGCGAGCGTTTTGTGTAGGCTGCCATCTTGTGGCGACGCCATTACTGAGCTGTAAACAAACCTCCGTGATAACGCACCTTCAATGACAGCTACAGCCAGGCAGTATGGCTTGTTGGGTTGATGATGTTAGACAGTGGCCTCCGGTCACAGATGAAGGTACAAGCGATCTTACAGATTATTTATGAAAATAGTTTAGAGTAGAGAATGAGGAAATAAAGACACAATTGGGACTAGGTTGATATTATATCTACTTAACTACTGTAGCTAGCTAACGTTAGCAATAACTATGCTAGCTAGGCTACCTAACGAGGAAACTATACAAATATCTGTCAAGTTGGCATGTTTTCCCACTCGACATTATAAAATAAGTAGTGAGACAGTCGTAAATCGCGGGCTGTTATCCCAGTGGACACAACCAATCCAATATGGTATGTAAACAAACCTCCGTGATAACGCACCCTCATTGACCGCTACAGCCAGGCAGTAGCACTATGGCTTGTTGGGTTGATGATGTTAGACAGTGGCCTCCGGTCACAGATGAAGATACAAGCGATCTTACAGATTATTTATGAAAATAGCTTAGAGTAGAGAATGAGGATATAAAGACATAATTGGGACTATGTTGATATTATATCTACTTAACTACTGTATCGATAGCTCTAACGTCAGCAATAACTATGCTAGCTAGGCTAGCCAACGAGGAAACTATAACAAATATCTGTCCATTTGGCAACAATAAATAAATAAATGGATATCAAATAAACGAATTCATGTTTTTCATTTGTGACCATTGTTTATCTAATTTTCACATTTCAAAAGGAAAGGGTAAGGTACAACTAACTGCTATCTGTGCAAACCGTATGGTAACGTTATCTACCAGACAGGGGCAGTCGACCCAGGGTATTTTGTGTCTCACGTTTTTCTTTTGTTCCAACTGGTAATTTTATTGCTGCTATTGGAACAATTGAAAACGGAACATGTTTTCCCACTCGACATTATAAAAGAAGTAGTGAGACAGTCGTAAATCGCCGGCTGTTATCCCAGTGGACGTAACAAATCCAATAGGAGGCACGGGCGTAATGCTACCCAGCGACAGCTCAGTAATGGCGCCGGCTTACTTCTGGTAGTTTCGCCGGATTCGTGTATAACACTGCTGCAGAGTCAGTGCAAATTAGCACCGTCTTGCCCTGTCTCTTCAATCCACTCTAGCGCTTTTATGATGGCAATGATCTCAGTGGTGTACACAGACACCTCATCTGTCAGCCTCCAGTTGGCACTAACACCCATCCCCTTTACCACCATGGCAGCTGCAGTTTTTCCAGATACAGGATCCTTTGATCCATCTGTATAAACCTGGACATGTCTTGCATATGTGATTCAAAATATGGTCCAGTGCAAACCCAGCCACATACTGTTTCTCTTGTTCTTCCTGTGCAATGCATCCTCCAATATGTTCATGTCCACTAAAGGTAGGGGGAATAACCAAGGTGGCACTGGTGATATAGCTACTGTGGGGCTAACCATTCCCTCTTTCAATACCACTTCCTGTACTCATTCCCTCACCCTCCACCCAAATCCCCTGCCTTTCTTGGCCTCATACTCATGGCTCTATCACCTTTTTAGCAGGATTCCCTTGATTGTGGCCTTCCAGATTAGACCAGTAAGCTAAGGACAGTTTTTTCCTTCTTAATGCTAAAGGCATCTCTCCCAGCTCCACATGTAAACTCCCTATTGGGGAAGATTGAAGTGCACCACAACAAAGCCTCAGCGCTCGTGACTGTATTCTCTCCAGCTTCATGAGTCGGGAGTCAGACGCAGATCCATAGACAAAGCTACCATAATCCATTGCTGAACGCAAGAGACCATTACAGTCTTACTGTATATAGTGTCATTAAGGAGGATCGGCTCACCCCCCACTCCATCCCTGTCAGACATCTGATAACATTTAATACTCTCTTGCACTTTGCCTCCAATTTATCAATATGCGCTTTCCATGTGAGCCTTCTGTCAAACCAAAGCCTTAGGTACCTGGCAACCTCCACCCTTTCAAGTGGCTCCCCATACAGTACATTTATAGTTTAACATTATCAGCAACTGTCCTGTTTGTAAAGAATTCACAGGAGGTTTTTGCTACTGAGAATCTAAATCCCCAGTCCCCAGCCCATCCTATAACTGCCTCAATCGCTTGTTGGATCTTACTGACAACAAAATTATTGTTCCTTCCCCTCCTCCACAACGCCCCATCATCTGCATATAGCGAGACCTCTATGTCTGGGCTTACACTCTTAAATACCTCATTTACCATGATGTTGAACAACACAGGGCTGATAACACTACCCTGGGGAGTTCTCCACCTCAATCAGTAGATATGTCTGCCCCCACCCTCACCTGGATTGTACGCCCAAATAGGAAGCTCAGTATCCAGTTAAAAAGCTTCTCTCGCACCCCAAGCCTTATCATGAGGCCCTCCTTTCACAGCATGTCATAGGCCTTCTCAATGTCAAAGAAGACAGCCACTAGGACCTTTTTCATTGCTAAGGCTTTCTTAATGTCTGTCTCTAGTCTGACCATGGCATCCAGAGTAGACCTCCCCTTCCTAAACCCACTCTGGTATCCTGCAAACAGCCCCTTGCTTTCCATAAAGTATGTTAACCTATTGACCAGCTCTCTCCATCAGCTTACACATATTAGATGTAAGTGCAATAGGCCTGTAGCTAGGTCTTTCCCTGGCTTGGATATTGGGATGACTAGAGAATGCTTCCACACAGCTGGCACCTTTCCTTCTGACCATATTCTATTGAATACTTCCACTACCTTGTTAAGTCAAGTCAAGTCAAGTCAAGTCAAGTCGGCTTTATTGTCAATTTCTTTACATGCACTGGTCATACAAAGAATTGAAATTTCGTTTCTTACTTTCCCATGCAGACATAGACATACTTTAAATACAGACATAGACATACTTTAGACAGAGACATAGCCATAGACAATAAAAAATAAAAAATATACAGACATACCACATACAGACATTAAAGTCCGAGACTGAAATATAGAACATATCAAAATATAGAAATATAGAACATATATAAAAAAAATAGAGGTAGTTGTGTTGTATATTTACATAGTCCTAGCGTAACCTTCTGACAGAGTAGTAGTAGCAGCAGCATTGTGATAAATTAGATGTACCGCATAGCGGTACAAAATATGACCGCCGCTCAGTCCTGTACATCCGTTCCGCGAAAATAAATCACACTTCAATTTGTCTCCATATTTTACTCCATCCCCCACTCTTGAAACTTTTGTGTATGCTTGTTTGGCATGCCTGAGTGTGTGTGCGGCTGGGTTCATCTTCAGATCAGGGATGGGTTCATCTGCAGATCAGGCTGGGTTCACCCAGCCTAGTCCATAGGCACCCGATATTGTTTAATTTTCCGATTGAGATATACACGCTCTGGCTATTCTAAATGCAAAAATATATCAGGGAGTTATGACAAAACGGTAACTAACAAACTAGATCCTAATAGAAAGCTGTTAGCTTCCCTAAGCTACAGGTAGGATTATAAGGTAGGCCTATTTACAACATAAATTGTCAATAGGCTATGCTGGCGACACAAATAAAATCTCCTTTGGAAACCAATGGCTTACGCCTTACAGTATCAAGCGGACTTAAACTGCCATATCGTGGCGAAAAGTTGTAATAACATTCACGCAGCTTCATGAGTCAAGGAAAGCGCGAATGAAGTAGCCACTTCTAAATGGGACCCACTACACAGTAGCTTAAGGTGTGTTGCTAAAGCAGCCATAATGAAATGAAGGTGTCATTGTTTGGATACTTCACACACACGTGCTTTTTAATTTCACAAGACTACAACTACCAAGCTGTAATCAAAGCACATCGATTCCCCTCTCACACCCTGCACGCACTTAAAACAAAATAAACAGGCGTCTCAGTCTCACGCATGTATAGGCAAAACTGTATCAGACCGGTGTAACGTTGGTAAATCTTCCATTGCACAGAATGATTTTGTAGCACGTGCAATAAATGACAGTCGAAAGATACAAACAGTGCTGCTATCAATTTGCTTGGTATAACCGCATTTATAGTTTTCTACAAATGCAATCAATCAAATGCCTCCATCACTCAACCAACGCTAACGGTAACATTACCTAGGTCCTTATTGATATTACAAGATTAACGTACCTGCAGTAAAAACCAAGCATGTCCGATAAACATCCTCAGATTTATTTCGGCTTCAAGAAGAAATGGGAATTACACTTCATGTGAACATCGTCCTATCCTTATTAGATGTTCGCTGCAGTAAATTACAGTCCTTGTATGAAGCGTCCATTGTTTTTTCCAACCCACTTTTAACTTCTAACAAAATTACGTCTCACTGCAACGATGCGCCATCTAGTGGACAAACGACTACTTATCGCCAATACTGAAAATGCAGCCATGATGATGATGAATATTTATTTTGGCTTTCTTTTAATCCTACTGAATTTGTAATTCGGTGGTCCCCGGGGACGAAATTAAATTTTTCCGTAAAAGTCTAGTGGGGCTACATACCCACCAAATTTCATGTACCCCGGTGGTTCGGTGTCCCGGGTATCAATGACCAAAAATTCAGGGAGTAGATGTGTGTGTGTGTGTGTGTATGTGCGTGCTTGTGTGTTTGCCTGCGTATGTGTGTTTGTGCATGTGCATGCATGCGTACATATGTCTACTGTGTGAGTATGTGTCATACGTATGATTACTTTAAATGTATGTGTGTGCGTGTGTATCTGTTTATGCACATGTGTGCACATGGAATGGGTTAACATGACCCCTGGAGGCAAACATATGGAAAAAATTGGTCATCCTAGGCCCTACAGTTCTCAAGATATTCACAGAGAACTGTGTCTGCCCTACCCTCCTTTCGGGGGGTCCAGTCCAGCGGGGGGGGGGGGGGGGGCCTACAGATCAAAACGAAGAATGACGGTTCCATGCTATCCATGTGGGGGTACATGCCCACCAAGTTTTGTGTACCCCGGTCTTTCAGTGTCCCGGGAATCCTTGTTGGTGTACGTCACTAAATGTACACATAAATTATTTTATTGTAAGGCCCCCCATGAACGAAAGTACACAAAACTTGGCATGCATTCGGAGGGTGTCATAATGATCCTACACTTTTAATTTCGTGCAGTTTTTACCTTGTCAGCCAGAGATATTGTGATGAAAACACCTAATTTTTTGCTTTTTAATTTTTAACTAGGTGGCGCTATACATGAAATAAGTGGTAATGGGATGGGTTGACATGCCCCCTTAAGACCAACATACATAAAAAAGGTGGACCTCCTAGGCCCTACGGTTCTCGAGATATTCACAGAAAACTGTCTCCGGCCACCTACAGGCCAGTTGGTGTATAGTAACATAAATTAATTTATTGTGTGGCCCCCCATGAACGGAATTCCACAAAACTTGGCGTGCATACAGAGGGTGTCATAATGATCCTACAATTCCAATTTCGTGCAGTTTTGACTATGTTAGGTCACAGATACCTTCAATTACAACACCTCATTTTTACTTTTTTGTGTTTAACTAGGTGGCGCTATACATGAAATGAGTGGTTATGGAATGGGTTGACATGGCCCCTTGAGATCAACATACAAAAACAAAATGGTCCTCCTAAACCCTATGGTTTTCGAGATATTCACAGAAAACTGTGTCTGCCCTACCCTCCTTTCGGGGGGTCCAGTCCAGCGGGGGGGCTACAGATCAAAACGAAAAACGATGGTTCCATGCTATCCATGTGGGGTTACATGCCCACCAAGTTTCGTGTACCAAGGTCTTTCAGTGTCTCGGGAATCATTGACGGAAATTTGGGCATGCGAAAAAGAAAAAAAGAAAAAAAAAAGAAAAATCGGACTAAACCTGGCTAAACCTGACTAAACCTGGCTTCGCTGCGCGGCGGTCATAATAACATTGATAACATTTACATGAAGTTTAAACTTGTGCTTGTGTGTACTGTATATTTACATTGATATGCAGTCATTTCAAGTATATCAGGCTTGATATGAATCAGCAACACGTTAGGCTGCGCAGTCACAGTGCAGTTCCACAGGGCGGTCCTGGGGGGTGTTGGGGGGGGGGGGGGGGGGGGTTAGGGTAGACAGGATCCTAGGTTCCTAGGTTCCTGGCTGGCTGGTGGGTGGGGGGGCTGTCAGTGATGGGAGAGTGGGTAGAGTGTTCAGCATCCTGATTGCTTGGTGGATGAAGCTACTTGCAAGTCTGGTGGTGCGGGAGCGGAGGCTCCTGTACCTCTTTCCAGAGGGCAGGAGGCTGAACAGTTCGTGTGCAGGGTGGGTTGTGTCCTTGACAATCATTAGTGCTTTGCGGGTGAGGCGGGTGGTGTAAATGTCCTGCAGGGAGGGGAGTGGTGCTCCAATGATCCTATTAGCTGTGTTAACAATGCACTGGAGGGTCTTCCTGTTTTGATCACTACATCCATACATACTTTTAAGCACTACATCAGATACATGCTTCAACATTATGTAGCACACTTCATCCTGACCGGGTGCAGTATTGGAGGTATTAATGAGGGCACTTTTAAGCTCAAATAATGTGATATCACTATCCATAACACTGCCGCACTCTGTTTGCCTTTCACATACATTTCCCCACTCTCTCAGGGTTGTTTGTCTCCGTTCTGCCCACTGTTCACCCAAATTGCCTGAGCTACAGTATGTGCCTTAGCAAATGCTGTCTTTAACATCTCTGCCTTGTCCTTTGCCGAGCTTGCCACACTATTTCCCTCAAGCAAAACAGGAATAGATCTCCCTCTAAATACCCCCATCATCTTTTTAACCATACCCCACACCTGTTCTATCTGGACATACGTTCCAAGTTCACTAAAATTACTCCCTCCAACATTTCTTTTTCACATCCTTAATTACCTTTCTAGCCTTTGCCCTTGCTCTCTGATATTGCACCACTTTCTCAGGGGTGAGCGTCATTCGCAACACCCTAAATGCTTTATTGCGTGCTTGGATTGCCTCAGTACACTCCTTGGTCCACCATGGCACTATCTTCCTCCTACCTCTCCCTTGGGATCTGGGGACTGTAGCTGCAGTTGCATCTAGAAACATATCAAGACAGACTTCTTGCCATGACATCGACCTCTCCTGTGATCTGTACCTGGCCCACTCTGGCTTCACAGACTTCATTAAACAATTCCCAATTTGCCTCTTTCCACTGCCACTTTCCTGGACACCAATTCACCTCTCTGCTTACCTCTACAGCTATTTTGCAAGTTAAAGGGAAATGATCACTTCCTATGGTGGAATGCTCCAATATATCCCACTCACTTAACCCAGCTAATGTACTAGACACACACGTGAGATCCAGTGCTGAATCTGATAGTGCTCCAGTTCTAACATTCACTCTGGTGCCTCGCCCATCATTTAGGCATATAAGTGACTCGTTGTCCTTGCCCAACTCCTCTACAACTACACCATTCCTTTTAGTGGCATCACAACCCCACAAAGAGTTATGTGTGTTGAAATCCCCACACCACACCACTCTTTTACCTTCTCTCTGTACCACTCTTTCGAGATACTCCACTGTTTGGTCATTATAGGGGTTGTAGAAATTAACTATTATAACACTATCCCCTCTTGTCCACCACATTTCCACAGCCACACACTCACTATCCTCACTCACTATTAGTTCCCTATATGGCAGACCCTCTTTCACAAAAGTGCAACACCCACCCCCATGCCCTTCCCTCCTATCTTTCCGTACTGACGTGTAACCAGGAACTACAAACTGTAAGTGAGAGACTAACCATGTATCCTGTATGCATAAAACATTGGGTAAAACAGGTAATTCATATACAAACTTCTTAAATTCCTGCCCATTCGCCATTAGACTTCTAGCATTCCACTGTAATATGGTTAGCGGGATTCCTGCCATCCTTCAGGCTGTGACGGTTCACCATTTCCCTCTGCTAGCCTTTTCATCTTCATTTCAGCTATGAGCCCCACCACAATTGCAACATCTAGGCTGCACTCCCTCCCCACACTGTCCATAGTCATGATCTCCTCCGCATCTGCAGCATCTCCTTGCCCCTGCCGCAACATGCCCCAGCCTCTGGCACTTAAAGCACCTCCTGACTGGGTAGCAAACATATCCAATCATTACCCGTTTAGGAACCTGCAGTTCACTAAAATGCAGCAAGATTGTTATGCTTGGAACCTTTTTCCCTTCCTTGGTAGTAAAACCGAGTTGCCTTCACTAGTGTCCCTCCCTCCATACAAGTTCTCATTACCTCTTCAGAAATATTCATGGGGACACAAGAAATGACTCCTCTTATTCCATCTCTTACCCCCACCTCCACACATTCCACATCCTCCTTCCCTAGTTTACTCAAGCGTAAGGCCTTCTGTTTTTGCTGGATAGACTTGCAAAACACTATGACCTTGTTGTTGCTAATATACCTCACTGATACCACCTCTTCAACAGCTTCTCTAATCAATTTAGTTAAACGCATTGGATTGGAAATGTCATGTTTAGAGATATCCACATTGAATTTCATCAGCACTTTGAACTCGTCTTCTTCAATTCTTCTACCTTTACTAGCTGGGCTTTCGCCACCACCACCACCACTTCCCCTTCTCTTTCTTGCCCCTCCGCGCCCACTTGGACCCTGAGATTCCTCCTCCATATCACTATCAATATTTCCTGTAGAGCCTGGCATATTGCGATCAAATGAAAGAAAAGCAAAAGTGCCGGCCAGCCGACGGCGGTCGGACCGACACCCTCGCTCTACCAAAACAAAAAAATAGCTTCCAAAGCAAACGAAAAGCGCTCACTGACACAAAACTTACCACTCCAGCTGAGACTACTCCCGACTACTCTCCAGCTCTCACCTGGCCTAAGCACTACAAACTCTTGCCTATCCGGCATCGTAAGTTTTTCTTATCCGAAGTCTTCTTATTATTATGACCGACGCGCAGCGAAGCGGCGGTCATATAGGTTTAGTCATATTTTTTTTTTTTTTTCTTTTTCGCATGCCCAAATTTCCGTCAATGTTTCCCGGGACACTGAAAGACCGGGGTACACGAAACTTGGTGGGCATGTAACCCCACATGGATAGCATGGAACCATCGTTTTTCGTTTTGATCTGTAGCCCCCCCGCTGGACTGGACCCCCCGAAAGGAGGGTAGGGCAGACACAGTTTTCTGTGAATATCTCGAAAACCGTAGGGTTTAGGAGGACCATTTTTTTTTGTATGTTGATCTCAAGGGGCCATGTCAACCCATTCCATAACCACTCATTTCATGTATAGCGCCACCTAGTTAAACACAAAAAAGTAAAAATGAGGTGTTGTAATCGCAGGTATCTGTGACCTAACATAGTCAAAACTGGAAGTGTAGGATCATTATGACACCCTCTGAATGCACACCAAGTTTTGTCGAATTCTGTTCATGGGGGGCCACACAATAAATTAATTTATGTTACTATACACAAACTGGCCTGTAGGTGGCCGGAGACAGTTTTCTGTGAATATCTCGAGAACCGTAGGGCCTAGGAGGTCCACCTTTTTTTTTGTATGTTGGTCTTAAGGGGGCATGTCAACCCATCCCATTACCACTTATTTCATGTATAGCGCCACCTAGTTAAAAATTAAAAAGCAAAAAATTAGGTGTTTTCACCACAATATCTCTGGCTGACATGGTCAAAACTGCACGAAATTGAAAGTGTAGGATCATTATGACACCCTCCGAATGCATGCCAAGTTTTGTGAACTTTCGTTCATGGGGGGCCTTACAATAAAATAATTTGTGTGTACATTTAGTGACTGTACACCAACAAGGATTCTGAAAGACCGGGGTACACGAAACTTGGTGGGTATGTAACCCCACATGGATAGCATGGAACCATCGTTTTTCGTTTTGATCTGTAGCCCCCCCGCTGTACTGGACCCCCCGAAAGGAGGGTAGGGCAGACACAGTTTTCTGTGAATATCTTGAGAACCGTAGGGCCTAAGATGACCAATTTTTTCCGTATGTTTGCCTCCAGGGGTCATGTTAACCCATTCCATGTGCACACATGTGCATAAACAGATACACATGCACACACATACATTTACAGTAATCATACGTATGGCACATACTCACACAGTAGACATATGTACGCATGCATGCACATGCACAAACACACATACGTAGGCAAGCACGCACATACACACACACACACACACACCCACACACATAAACATAAACTTGTACACGCACACATGCACACAATTCAATAATTTTTCCAGTCATCTACTTCCTGAATTTTTGGTCAATGATACCCGGGACACCGAACCACCGGGGTACATGAAATTTGGTGGGTATGTAGCCCCACTAGACTTTTACGGAAAAATTTTGTTTTGTCCCCGGGGGCCACCTTCATTTCATTATGGCTGCTTTAGCAACACACCTTAAGCTACTGTGGGTCCCATTTAGAAGTGGCTACTTCATTCGCGCTTTCCTTGACTCATGGAGCTGCGTGAATGTTATTACACCTTTTCGCCACGATATGGCAGTTTAAGTCCGCTTGATACTGTAAGGCGTAAGCCATTGGTTTCCAAAGGAGATATTATTGTGTCGCCAGCATAGCCTATTGACAAGTTATGTTGTAAATAGGCCTACCTTATAATCCTACCTGTAGCTTAGGGAAGCTAACAGCTTTCTATTAGGATCTATTTTGTTAGTTACAGTTTTGTCATAACTCCCTGATGCATTTTTGCATTTAGAATAGCCAGAGCGTGTATATCTCAATCGGAAAATTAAACAATATCGGGTGCCTATGGACTAGGCTGGGTGAACCCAGCTTGATCTGCCCGCTATTTATTTTTTGATTTCTTAAAAGATTGAGCTTGGTCTGATGAAAGCCAGACTAGCCATGGACCTCAGTTACACAATGCAAGGGAACATGAATCAGCCTATATTTGCACGAACAATAACGGACAAAAGCTCTTCAACTTTGGCCCGTTAAAATGTGTATGACCAGTCTAGCGACGCATTTCATCAAGGCCCATTTGGACATGTCAGTTATATTGCACCACTGGTTAGATGTAAAACAGCATTTCGTTTCAGACTACTGTTACTTAATTTGTGCATTAACAATAACGTTTCAGACTACTGTTACTTAATTTGTGCATTGACAATAAAGTATTACATGAACTAAAGATGACTAAAATCTTATGTAGAAGAAGAAACATTCACAAAAAATCCATCCATCCAAAAATGACCTTTGTTTTTGATAGCTGTTGAAAACGGCATGGAACTGACAGAGATGTTTTTGTTTAAAAATACATAAAAAATAAATAAATAAATAAATAACATTATGCTGATACCTTTTGCTTTTCCCAAATACAATGTAGCCTACAGGTGTAAGTGACCTTTCATCAATCCAGTTGCAATGGATGAACTGTGATGAACTGCCCTACTTGTGATTGTTTAGAGATTTTAAAGGTTTTATAACAATGCTACATCTTCTTTGGCTATTCTACAATCTATTCACCTTTTCAGCACCAGTAGGCTACTTTCTGTGCAGCCGCACACACACTAGCCTGGGTGTTCCCATGCTGCCTTGCGCTCGATTTGATTCACGCTGCTAAGGCAGCCTGGAGACCATGGAGCAAATTTTCGCCTGAGATAGGGAACCAATCACAGAACAGGGGGGAAAGCAAGACGATGATGAGCTATGCACAGACGCATTTGATAGACATCCATGGCACCCAATAAACGGATCTGGGCATTTTTTTCAAATACGAGAAAATGAACGTTTGGTTCCCAGACCACGTCTCATTGAGAAGTGGTGGCGCTAGCCAGGCTACACACACACACTCAGGCATGCCAAACGAGCATACACAAAAGTTTCAAGAGTGGGGGATGGAGTAAAATATGGAGACAAATTGAAGTGTGATTTATTTTCGCGGAACGGATGTACAGGACTGAGCGGCGGTCATATTTTGTACCGCTGTGCGGTACATCTAGTTATTATTCTTCCCACCAAATTTCTGTGTCTAATTCAGCTTCAACCGTTTAACGTAGAAACTTCGTTCAAACTTAACTACTATAACGTAGGCCTAGGTCTTGAAAAGGACACTTGAGGAATATTTTTCACTTTTGTAAACTTTATACTTTTTGAGATATTAATAAAAAACAAGCTTATTTTTCCCCATAGTCTTTGCATTGGCACTATGACATCACCATGGGCTAATTAACTTTATTAGCACCTGTATCAACTTCCAGCTGCTCAACTAGACCCCATCAAAAAGCCAGTTAAACTGATTGCACCTGTATCAACTGCTTTCTGCTCAACTAGGCCAACTCTCTCTGTATATCTCGATTCTACAAGAATATAAGGCACATTCCATCCAAATTTCTATCCATCCACCCATTAAACTATCCCATCAACATCCATTAAACAATCTGCCTATCAACATCAATTGAACTTTCTGTCTATCAACATCCATTACACTATCTACATTTAACTTTTAAACTATATACTCTGTCTCAGGCTTTAAGCATACAATCTTGCTCTGCCCACAACTGTTTCAAAATAAATGTCCTCACTACAATAATTCACTATTAAATAATATAACTATTTAAACTACTCAACTAACTGTTCAGCCATTTCAACTGTCAGTTGTTATCAACTATGACTCCTGCCAACTGTTTCCTCTGCCCACAATTGTTTCCAAATAAAAGTTTGTTTTGCATTTTATGGTAATATACAGTATGTTTTGCATTTTCATGCACTGGTAATTTCTTCGAAATTACATTTTCTAGTTTCTTCTACGATCTAACAAATAGGCTACTAAGCAGCATTGCCCCCTACTGAAGTGGAGTTAACGCTCCAGTTCAAAGACAAATAGGCTACTAAACAGCATTGCCCCCTACTGAAATGGAGTTAACGCTCCAGTTGAAAGAACACAAGAGTGTATCTGGGTCGGAATGATATGAGAGGAGAGCTTTAAGAAACCTGACACAGAGATAAATCAAATTTCTAAGCATTACTACACTGAGGAAAATAAATGAAAATAGTCTTATTTTTTAAAGACTGGGTTGCCGTGGGAAAGTAAAGGAAGGTCTACACGCACAGAAAGGAAACAGATTTTGCTAAAGGCATTTTTAATCTTAATTGCCAGCAACCTAGAACACTTGACACGACTAGAGAATGTGGGGAGTTTGCTTCCAAATACTACAGTAAATGAAAAAAATGTCTGTCTAGGAGCGCTTCCTGGACTCAAATTTGTTTGTTTGAGGTGCTCTTTGTTAAAAAGCCTTTATTTTGTTGACTTGGTTACATGTAACCAAGCCAACAAAATAAAGGCTTTTTAACCTTTGACAATTGAGAGTGCCTTGGAATCCCCTGTTTTTTTCTCAACTACAGTAAATGAATTTGACATAACATAGGCTACGGCCTTGCCAAATATCAGGGAAGTCTCGCTCAATGCATAACCCACATGAACCTCATCCTGCAAGGTAAACTACCCAAGGAATTAAAGCAGGCCAAAATAACGCCCAAAAAGGGCAGCAAGTCTGATCCAGGTAACTACATGACAAATACATTAGTGACAGCCTAATAAATTATTTAAACCGACTGCAGTCTGGTTTTAGGAATGTTGGTATTGTAAGAGTGTGTGGAGTCAATCAAATGAATGAATCTCACTCTCAACGTGTGAGAGTTGCCAGCTCTGCCTGGTGATGAGATGAGAAAGTACACTTAACAGACTGAAGTGCATGAAATGACAAATGAGACAATGGATATTTGAGTACAAAAACTGACATGTAACACGGCATAGATTTTTTATTTTCATTTTGTAACAAAATCATATCAGTTATTCTAAGTCATAAATATGTTTGTATATTTCAATAACCTCTATCAAAATGTAAGTACAATGAAAACTCGATGCTAGTCCAGTCATATCAGGGGGCCAGATAAGGCCATATCTAGTTTTCAAGCGTGTAGTTTGCTGCTGGTTGTAGTGGGAGTGATGCAATAATGGCACATTCCTCAAAACTCAGAACAGACTAAGGAAGAAACAGTAAACAGTTAGTGTTTATTGGGTGTGCTCTCATATAAATATCTAGAATGTGCTCACATGAATTTAAAGTTGTGCTGTTTTTATCATATAAAAATTTAATTGTGAAACATTGTGGACCAGACAGACATATGGCCATTCCGTGTCAAATCAGACAGAATCCAGGTTGCTGCACCTTCTCAGATTTAGCTTTCGTAACAGGTTTAGGTCCCAAAACTGAGACCTATATAATATATTATATATTTGTTAAATTGCAATGTTTTCATCCTTGATTTGTTCAATTTCATAATTTTTACACTGAGAAATCCCTTGGAGACCATGTTTGGGCATTAATATCCTAGAAAGTATTATTCCTAGCCTGCCCAAACTTAGTATGATGGGAGACAGACTTGTTCTCAGTATGACTGGACCATTACAAGTTTGTACTGCATGCCCATCGATTTTATATAAGGCCCTAGATTTGCAACAAAGTGCAAAACTGGTGATATTCAGGGTCTTTTTTGTACACACAAGGCATAAATCAGTATTTTGTCTGCAAATACAATACTTGGTATGTTGAGCCAATATTTGAGGTCTCCTTAACAAATGCACATAAAAACATTCAGGACGAAACGTGTTTGCATTTTTTGGCCATTTTCATAAGACTAAAATGGTATGTGGGGTAGCTAGTATGAACATGAAAAACGCTGTGGGAATAGCTCATTTTATAGTCATTTCATGTACAGCAAGTGCCAATGATGTACCATGTTCCATTCATAGATACATAGACTTACTTGGTTACACCTTCTCCCTGAGTTAAAACAATGATTAAGACACTATTTATATATCTATGGTACAACATTGCCACTTTGTACACCAAATCCCCATACACTGCTTCCACATAGATTCTCATGTGCCTACTAGCCATCCCACATACCATTTTAATTCTATGACCCCCTAAATTACCCCCAAAGCTTAACCTTTCCTTGTTTAATTAATCCTTAAAATAGTCAAGCCCATTATAAGTGGGCAGGTCAAATATTGACACAACCTTAATAAAATCTTGTATGTAAAGAAAAAAATAATGATTGACACCAAATGCATACAAAAGAAAGTTTAAACCTTAATGTCACTCTTTTTGCACTTTTTTCCAAATCTAAGACCTTGTAGAAAATCAATAAGCAAACCACAGACTTGTAACGGTTCAGTCATGCGGACTGAAAACGTGTTTGTCTTCCACTTTACAATGAACTATGAGTAATACTTTTCATTATATGAATGCCCAAACATTGCTTCCCAGATAATGTATTTTTCAGGCTGTAAAACTGAAGTAAATTCAAGGGATGAAAATAATATGAAGACATAGGATAGACACAGAAACATTTTACAGGGCTTGGTTTTGGTACCCATTTATAATATAGACAAGGTTTGAACAAAATCCAAGACTGTGCAGCAACAACCTTATCTGATATGACACGAAATGACCCATATGTGATGTGCTGTACAAAATCAAGTTCCTGTAAAAAAAAACTAAATGGTAAATATGTCAAACACTCCTTTACTCTAACCATTCCTTTGAGGTGATGTGTTTATGGGACAGTGAGCTATTCTTAATTCTCTCTCTCTCTCTCGGCAGGTTTGCCTCACATTTTTGCCTTGAGTGGCACCATGTTGAGGCTCTGCAGGAAGCTGTCCAGGATGGAGAGGTACTCCTGCGGATGGGCGCGCAGGTGCGCTGCGTGGATGGACTCCTTCCACCTCCGCTTCTCCACCGTGATGCCCCTGCTCTGCCAGTAGGCGATCATTTCCTCCATGCTCTCTGGGTCACAGAGCGTATCGTTCTCACAGAAGAAGAACAGTGCGGGCGCCGTCACCGGACTGTTCCAGAAGACGCTAATGGCAGTGTTGAAGTACTCCACTGTCTGCTGTTTGAACGTGCGGAAGTAGAGCATGCTGAGGCGCTTCACGAGACTTTCAAAACGAGGGAAAACGTTTTTGCCCAAACCTAAGGTAAACAGACACAAACACACCCACAACAGACACCTATGAAAAAGCTGCTCTCTACCAGCATAATAAAATACATGACATAATTAAACCGTCACAATACAGCACACATGCAGCAACCCACATCCAAACATGCACAAAACTTCTACAATAACAGTCTACAGACATGAACATATCTGGATTCCCTCATCTTCTTACAAATTAAATTTGATGACTTTTCAAGGCTTTCCAGGCCCAATTTACTTGAGGACCCATCACAGCATTGGTTTTGAGACACACATCAAGGTTAATTAGCCTACTGTTACAATACAGATCATTTTTATAATGAGAACTATTTACACAAACTCACAGACAACAATGAAAAAGAGTGAGAGGCTTGAATGTGTATGAATGCTTCACAATTCAAGTGTGCTGTTTTACAGTGGGAAGACTATGTGGTCTGTTGCCTTTTCTATCTACCCATATCTACTTATGTCTAGTTTCAAAAGGCCTTGAATTATATTTCTGAAATTCTCAACCTTTTAAGGATGTCAAGGACCAGTGGGACACCTGATGCATGCCCCAGGTCTGTTTACACTGCTGGTGAAGTGCAAGCACATCTTGATCTGAACTTTGAGCCTCTACTGATAGCTGAAGCCAACAAACAGCCTCTTCAATTAAAGTGAGAAACAAGAGACTCGTTTTAAATCGTGTTTCTTACCTTGTAACATCCACATTGTCTGCCGAACTTGTGCTAACCATTTGGCTATCTTGTAAACAGATCCATGTGCTTTATCGTTACCTTTTTCCACAGTTTGAAATAGCATAATGCACAATTTCTCCAGCAGAGGGGGAAATCCTGCCAAGTTTCCCTTTAAGTGGGACATGTCACTAACCCCTTGGGGGGAGTGGTTCTGTGTGGGAATGGTATGATACCATATGACCATCACCCGCCTCCAGCAATGAGGTACTAAACTGTGCTATTTGCGTGATGTACAGGGTTCCCACTCAAATGTAAGCTAAATCTAAAATTCCATGAATTTCCCTGAATAAAACCCTGAATTCCCATGACCTACTGTATAATGAATGGTACTATACCAATCAACGATTTCAGAGCAGGCGTGTGGCATTCTAGAATCTTTTACTTTTTTTTTAGTGGGAGATGAATAAATGGGCATCGAAAAACCACTCCAACCACAGCCACTCAAGCAAACAATGATGAAAAAAGCTAATAACCAGATAAATACCAATGCTGCATGGAAATATATTTGTATTCGTATTTTGGCAAGTAAATTATAAACTTCTACAACAAAACCCCCTGATATTCCCCGACCCCAAAAATGATAAAATTCCCTGACTTTCCATATCTGGAATATTCCAGAAATTCCATGATCCGTGGCAACCCTAGATGTAGATGTTACGTCTGACCAACGGGTCTAAAGAAAAAGAGTTGTTTTGTAACCACAAGGGTCTGATCTCTAATTAATTGTCAGAGTGGCACTGGCACAACATTAGTTTACTGGCAACAGTGCATTCATTGATTAACTGCAACAAGAATGCCTTTCAACAACAGATCTGTGCCAAAAAGAGAGATTAAAACCTGTATATCTGCCAAGTATATCTGCAGAAAATAACAATGTGTTCATCACAAATTATCTCAGATAATACAGAAGAGTGTTGCAAAAGAGTGTTACAATTACTGTACAAAAGTATCCTTGGTTAACCTCATGCAGTAATACAATGATGATAACGCGACTCTTCCGAGAATAGCTCCTCTCATAACATTCCTTACAAACCCAAAGCCCAGTTCTTATGCTACTTCTCCTTCTACTAGCCTATCTCCTTTGATTTCACTGATTAGCCTACACTCTGACTGGTACTTAAACATCTGTACTCTCTTCCTCTGGTACTCTTGTGTGGTGTTTGTAAAAGTAGTAGCCTATTGAATGAGTAAAATGGAAATATAACACAATGCAAACTAAAAGACTTCACCAAATTAGACAGTACCCATGTGGCAAAATCCATTACCACCCACTAAAATAAGGGCAGACACCTAATAAGAACATTCAAGGGATGAACAAATTACTAGCCTGCACGCAGACACCCAGATTATAAATGCACCTGAAAGCCAAGCAGGCCAGTGAATCACTGCACAGGCCAGTGACAGTCATGTCATGTCATCTCTGTGTTCTAAATATTCTGTGAAATCTAGAGCACATAATAGCCCAGTGAGCTGCATTTGTGTGAGACTTATTCAAAAGAAGGTCAAAGATTAGATGTAATAGACTGTGCCAGTGGCTGGCTGTGCTTGTGCCATCTCTCACCTGTGGCCATCCTCTCCAGCGAGCCCATGACCAGGCTGTCATAGATGTGCCCGCAGATACGCTGCGACAGGCCTTGATAGCGCTGTCTGTCACGGGCTATGTGGACCATCAGCTGGCCGAAGGTGTAGCCGCCGATGGAGAAGGCGTGGACCAGCACAGGCCGGTGGGAGAAGCGTTCACTTTCCAGTACGTCCAGCACGCGCGCGCCATAATCCAGACTCCAGCGCGGCCACAGGAACTGGGACACCTCGCTCTCCACCATCAGCACGTCAAAGCCGGTGCGGAAGTAGATATCGCAGTACTTGGCTACGGCCTGGGGCCGCGAGCCCAGCCAGGGCAGGAGTAGCAGGAGTGGCCTGGGCTGCTCGGCCACGACCGCCGCTGGCCTGGAGCTTGTCGGAGGATCATTGCAGTAGAAGGTGATGGTTTTGCTGATCTTATGGACGGTCACCCCAGAGGAGATGGCAGCCCGTGCAAGCATGGCGGGCAGCGGGTGAGCTGGACAGAGGAAACAAGCACGTGGGTCCAGGAGCAGGAACAAAGACAGAGTCACTGTGAGGGCGTGTGGTCATGAAGTGTTGCTGATTAAATGCAGGGTGTCATGAGGCCAGGCAGAAAGAAAAAAAGTAACAACTCTAAAATGTAGTCTTTGGAATAGAGCATAAATAACACAGTGCCTAGCACAAGGACTGTGAGAAAATCTCACTCAAAATGGCAAGAATCAGGTTACACAGATATGTTTGGATTGAGTGGGATGACTGAAAACAAACAGCCTCTTCACTTTAAGTCAACAGGTCTTTGACCTTCTGTGCCTCAAGAGTAAAGAGAGTCATAATATAAAGGAACAATCTGATGGTTACGACACATATCCATATCAGAAGACCTGTAAGCCTACTTGGTGCGAGTACAAGAGTCAAGGCCACTAAGTATATTGTCCCCTGGAATTATAAGGTTATATCTACGTTCTGAGTAGTTCTGAGATATTGAGCTTCAAAGTCTTAGAATTACATAGCTTCTAGACTTCTAGCGGAATAAACCTCTTTAGATAAATGTCCAAAAATACATACAACTACAAGAAACACCTCACCTCACCTTTTTAAGTTGTCAAACTCAATTATTATCCATTTTGTTAGTGCTTCTTTGTTTTCCCTCAATAGACATCATTTACACAAAATACTTACCTTTATTTGAAATATGGTTGTTTACAGCACCAACATAAATGTTACTGTCATTTGTAAACACCAGAGGTATCAACAGGTAGATAGATAGATAGATACTTTATTGATCCCCAGGGGAAATTCAAGATTCTAGGTAGGTAGAATGATAGGTAGGTAGAACGAATGATTTGTGATTTAATGATGCCTCCGAAAGTGTGTTTGGGGTGGTAACTGGATTTATGCAAAAGTGCGTGCGTATCAGTGGGTTTGAAGAAAATTTTAGTACTGAGGGAACTATGTGTTGGAGTGGATGGTGTAAGAAAAAGTGTGGTGTCCAGGAAATTGACAGAGTGGGGGTCGATTGTGGATTTCAGTTTAATTGTAGTGTGGTGAGTGTTGAGTATGTTCATAAAGTCAGTGAATTGGTCTAGTGTGTGAGTCCAGGCGCCGATGATATCGTCCAGGAAGCGATAGAAAAAGGGGACATTTGGCTAAGGCTTCTTGCTCCCTAGGGTTAGGATAGGCCTAGGTAGGCTATATATAACTAGCTGCTATTATGGGCTGGCAGCATTGCTGGCAGATCGTATCATCGTTATAATATTAACCGTAGCGCTCTAGAATCTTTAATATTAACAATGTCACCTTTCATGACAACGTTCAGGTACATACACTGACTAGCCAAAGTAGTCTCTAAATGCTCCAACCGGTCTCAACCCCAAGATTTCGAGTAGGCTAGGCCTAACTTAACCATAACGTTATCTTTCAGACAACTTATCTAACAATGAAAGAAAGAATGAATGGTGCTATGGCAATGTTACTGAGCATTATTATACGGCTCTTCACAATGCTAGTAGAACGCTCCATTGACTTGAATGGGATTTCCCAAAGTTCTAGCGGTAAGATATATTTGTGTAATTACCGCTGCAAACATATAATTACCGCTGTCAATGGCAACGGGTTTTGTGCTTCTGATACGTCTTTCATATCACTACACAAGGACTGGAACTTAATTCAAACGTGAAAGCAGACGGTTGATCAGCTGTGTTCTAAAGAATGTTTGATTCAAGTTCAGCAGCGTGTGTTGTTGCGAACTATTTGTTTCTCAGCAAATGCCACGATGAACGGTAACAAATAGGCTAGGTTATGTAGGCTAAAGTGATATCGTGGCGAGTTTATTATTTCGTTTTGGAAAGTCCGCTGCGCGTCGGGGTCCGGTTCGGCCTGTCGGGACTTATTTTCTCAGTAATGGCCGGCGTTTTATACATTATCCCTTACTTACTTTATGTTACGTTGGTGTCGTGAACACGCTAGCTAACGTCACAGCATAGCTAAACTAGTTAGTAGAGAAGTAGAGGTACCCTTGTTGCTTGCTCTCCATGCTAGCTAAAATTCAGTGATGTGTGCACTGACCAGACATGGGACTGACAACATCAAAAACTGAGCGGCACTGAAAAATTACCATTTTTCCCATTTCTCATAGACACAGCGACAGTAACGCTAAAGTTAAAGCAATTGCGTTGTTGTCAGACGCTAATAGCCAGATAAATGCAGAAAACCAATTGAATTACAACTGATCTTACCTGGTGCCGTCGGTTGTATGTATTTGAGCCTGCTTACTACTACTTGGATGCCAAAGTGGACTCCGCCCCGCCCATCTCATTATTCCATAACCTTATCAAGTAGCCTCTATGTAACAACTCTGGTAACAACTACATAACTGACCTGAAGAGAATGCAATCCGGAACAAATCTTTACAACCCAGACGGTGGGTTGGATTTACTGATCATTGACCATTCATTCGCATTTTTGTTGTTTTGACGTCACGTAGCCTACTAGGATTTTATAACCTTGCAAGCCAATTTTTTTTAAATTGCATTTTAGTCAGGCCGCTCCATCCGGCATTTTTGTCTTGTGTATCGTCTTGTGGAGCGCTTTGGGTTGCAGTCGGTGCATACAAAAATGCGCTATATAAATAAAAGTGACTTGACTAGCCTATCTTAGCCTAGGCTACTTAAAGATGAACTGAACTGGAATTTGAAGTAAAGGTGATATAACAGATGTATTTTATTTCTTCTCATTGGTACAATGATTAAAATGGCTGAATTTATTAAAAGGGATACAATTGTACGTTGAAAGTGTTGTTGTTGTTACATGGGCGCCGCCATGTTGGATTTCAACAATCGGCTATGTCACTGGCATGGTAAGCTACTCCGCACTAGCACTAGCAGCCATAGCAGATAATGAGTCTGAGGCTAGCTGACATGGCTGAGGAAACTAACATTAGGCCTAGCTGAGTTACATATTGGCCATAAGCTGTTTATCGTAGGCTAGCCTACATCACAAAATCTCATACAAAATGAAACCAAACTAGTGAAACAAAGGCGAACACTTTAACAGGGGAAATTAATCGGGCATGAATCATACTGAACGCTATTTTGTCAATGAGCAGAAACACACATGGCATTCAAAAAGATGTGCACTATGGAAACTGGTCTGTAACTTTGGACGAATAAATGCCATTGACTCGACATATCCTGACTTAAAAAAACCTTTTCTTGCTTACTTTATCACAAACTCGGTGGGGCAGCTTGTAGTCTTTTTCAATTCATAGAAGGGCGAGCCCACTGTCTATGTGCCATGGAGCCTAAGTTTCAACTTCGGCTTCGTTCACCCAATACAGTCACTGGTCGCAATTACAAAGTCCGGGAAGGTTCGTTCAATCTTTTAAAGTTTTAAGTGCAGTAGCCTATCTGTCCCCTTTGGAATAATATCTCGAAGTAGCCTCAGATGAGGTCCACTACGATCCAACCTAGGAAAGGGCTAGCAGCTAAACACCTTGGAAACACTCTTATGTCAAACTCCACAAGCTAGCACTCCGACCATAGAGAGTATAAACCATGACCATGACGATATCACAGATCGATAATAATGCGTCTACTAGCTGGTAACTAAACCACAGCGGGTCTGTAAACAGAATCCAATGTCCCTTTCTACTCACCCTGAAGCCAGTTGTTCACCGTCTCAGGGCAGATTGTTGATGCTGCTATCCAAGAGACTCGTGCAATATCAACATCCACAAGGTAAAAATCTGCAAACTTTCCACTAACGTTAGCCTAAAATAAACGGCAAACTCGTGTATCCTCCGTGTATCTGGGGTCAACTTGGGGTGACGAAGTTTTTAACAGTTTCAAGGGAGGGAGAGAGAGCCCGTGTGAGTTGCTGTTACGAGTGCCAGTAGTCCAGACTGCGTTAGCCTACATTGCCGTGACAATGCGTGTATAGCTTATTTGTATGCACCGTAGCTTCGCATAGGCCTAATGTAGTGGTGGTGAGTGAGTATGCAGTTGTGTGGAGGATGTACAGTAGGCAATGTGTGTGTGTGAGGGATGGAGGGAGACAGAGAGACAGCGTGCGTGTTGCTGTCTCAAGCGCCCCTCGTCCAGTTTTCTACATGACCTGTAGGCTAGGCCTACAGTAGCCTATGTTGTGCCGCACAAAATGTGTCTATGTTGTACATTGCACAAAATGTATACGCCCCAAAATAAACACATACATAAATAAACATTTTCCTCCGTCACTTTGGCTTCCTCAAACATTTTCCCTACGTTTCGCCACTGCTTTGAAACAGATAGATTCCAGTGTCCATGCTCCGGCAGCGCCCACACAGTCATTTTCACCCAAATGATCCTACTGAAGGTTGAGCTGGAGCCTGAAACCGATCGTCCCCCATCTAGTGGTAGTCAAGTCACTACAGGCTTGTCCCTCACAGGCTCAAATGTGTAACCCATGCCATTAAAATGACTAATTTTTGTGTATACATAATATGCTGCAGCTGTTGCCTATAGAACTTCTCAGGTCCTACCATGCCAGTGACGTCATTGAAACGGGCAGCGTTCTAATACTAACAAACGCAATTTTGGTGTTGCTTAAAAAAGGCTACGTATTGATTTTTTTAATTACATTTTTTAGTGTCATTTATTTTTAATTGTCATAATCAACACATTATCAATGTTGATTATTTCAGTTCAGTTCATCTTTAAGGCCATAGGTCATAACACTTTCTGACTCCTGCATGGGAGGTTTTGCAACAATGGTTTTACAATAACATTGTCGTGCACTAGTTTATAGCCGATGAAGATGTGATTGTTGAAATGATGCTCCGCACATTTTTTTTTTTCAACAAATGAATAGGCCATTCTTGGGCCAGGGGCCTATCAGAAGTGGGCTAACACTGATGTAAAGGAGTGGCCCAGAGGTGGGCCAGACCTGGCCAGACAAATGTTGCTATGTGGGTGGACCCTCACTGCAAAAACTGCTTATCTAACAAAATCTAACCAAGTGTTATTAATCTTATATCAAGATAAAAAAAAACTAGTTGGTATTGTTTTCAGTATAGAGATTAAGAGACTTACCTAGCGCTTTCTTGTGAAATCATTTGACTTAATAAAAAAAAAAATTGACTTATTTTAAGACATCTGATCTTGAAAACAAGCAAATTTGTCTGCCAGTGCGTTAAGCAAATTTGTCCTAAAAACAAGCAAATTTGTCTGCCAGTGCGTTGAGCAAATTTGTCTTGATAAGACTCTTTAAAATAAGTTAAAGTCTTCTAAAATTAAGTCAAAATGATCTTTTGAGAGGGCGCTAGGTAAGTCTTTTCATACTAAAAACAATACCAAATAGATTTTTTAATCTTAATATAAGATCAATAACACTTGGTTAGAATTCATTTTTTGCAGTGCTGATACAGTGCATAATGACAGTATGGCAATTCAACGGTAGATGGCGACAAAGTAGCCTAAAAGTAAATCACCAGGGGCCTCATGTACAAAGCTTGCGTACGCACAAAAATGCTGCGTACGCCATTTCTCACGCTCACGTCCGGATGTACGAAGACTGACTTGAACGTGAGAATGTGCGGTCCTCCACGCAAACTTCATGTCTGGCGTACGCACATTTCTAATGTGTATCGTCAGTTGGCGACACTTAGAGGCAATGCAGCGCAACAACATTATATGATCGCGAGCCTAGGCCTTTATTTGCACAGTATATTGTGAAACGTGGGTTATTAAAAATTATAACACTTCGAAAATAGGCCTATGTTTCTAAATTTGGACATGCAACATGCGCAAATTCTACTAAGTTATGCAACAACCTATCTATGATGACAACTGTAGACTTATTAGAGGATAAGAATTAAAAGGGAATGTGAAACAGCCTACACAGCTCCGATATTTGGTTACGCGATTGTTGATGACTGGTTATCAAATATTTCAGATTCTGAAGAGCTTTCCACAAAACCTGTGATAAATGGGGTCGGCTTCACGCATTTGCCCATGCCTTAACATTTGCCGAGTGTTTTCCCTTCATATCTCCGATAGTTTTCATTTTAAAAGAAATACATATGGGACAGGATCATGCATGTGAATAGAAAGGCTGACTAATAAGTGCGAATATAAGATATTTCCCTGATTGACTGCATGGCTACTTTGACTTTCCTTGAGTAAGCATTTGCATTATTGTCACACTTGTGTGCAAATATAGGGATATGATCCAGAAATCGTAATGTTGTGGCGAGGTGGCCTGGGTCAACTGAGTTCATTCCATTCGGGTGCACGATGCGTGGTACTTTTTATTTACGATTTATTTAATGATTTTTTAATAAATGCAGTTATGTTGTCATGGTCCAAATGCATTCAACCCAGTTATGCGAACCCTGTCACCTACTTGCAGATTGACCAATAATTCTGCCACGGTCTCAGCCTAGCCACTGCCACGCTCTGTTTGTTATTAATTAATTACAGATGATGAAGACATAAGATTCTTGCCATTTCGTCAGAGAAGCACTTCTACCTCGCATTCGCTGGAAATAAACTTTTTTATTCATTTGATGATTTCAATTATTAAACTTTGCAAATTGCAACAGGTTTGAGTATGAATGGATCCACAGATGAGTTTTTATTGTTATTAATATTGCGGGATAGGCCATTTTGTCTTCGCAGAGGTCTGCGCTCTCGAATGTCCTTCTAGTTAGCATATTAAAATGAGTGTGATTGAGGGAGGAGAGAGGGTGGAGTGTAATGCTCGTGCATGTACGCTTAATTTCACGTTAATTGGGATGTACAAAGAAAAGCTGCGTGGAATGCTGCGTACGCACAGTTTCATACATCAGGATTTTTTTGTGCGTACGCTACTTTTCAGGTTTGCGCGTACGCAAAGTTTTAGTATGAAATCCACGCAAGTCTTTGTACATGAGGCCCCAGGCCTGCCGTGTTACCAGTCTCAGGCATGTGTCTGTAAAACATACAAAACAACACATGTTTTTTTTTTTTTATCCAGTCAATAACAGGCCTAAAAGTACCTGCAACATTAGCCCAATTCAGATCAGATATAAGATTAACAGACCAAGTCACTTTATTGTCAGTAATGTGGTTTTGCATTAGGGTTGTAGACACAGGCTGGCTGACAGCACGAAAAGTGCACAGCACATGCATCGCCAGACAGCAGATCACCTTAGTGAATGTTTTGACTGTTGTTACTGCCAAGCAGCTCTGAGTCACCACATCCACCTGTCACAGTGACAGCTACTGCTGTAACCGAGTGGCTAAGTCTATTTCCAATACCCTGGACCCTAACACAGGCCTGCCCTGAGCTCACAAGCTCTACTTTCAGGAGCACTCATGCAAATGATCTGTTGGGTCTGAAAAAGGCACAGATAGCTCACGGCCGGATATGGACGAGTGCTGCACTGAGGTCATGTGTTTGACCAGCTCATCTGGGCAATTGTTTCACCCTGATCTCTCTCGCCCAACAAAAAGCACATGCACACCCTCACACCAACCCACACACTTACACAAACCGGTTACACACAGACACACACTGGACCACTGTGTGTGTTATGCCTCATTTGGTGCCTTTCTGCTTGCTCATTCAGCACAATGAACACATCCTCACTCTCTGTCTGACCACAACTCTTCTCAGTGTCCCTCCACCTCTGGCTCATCACTCTTTTCTCTCTCACTCACTGTCTTTTCTCTCTCACTCTCGACTTTTTTCTTTAAAAATCAATTTCTTTTTTGGTTTAATCTATTTTATTTTACTCTGCTTGGTCTTTTCATCTCTATCAACTTGTTTTAGGAATGTGTTTTAACTTGTTTTAGGAATGCTTTTCACTTTTTCTGTGCTTTTATGCTTCTCTCTGCTTCTCTCTTTCACTCTTACCATCTCCTTTTCTTGATGTCTCATACCACCCATGTTGACATAATATTATTGTCAATAAAAACAAGAATGCATTCTATTTAATGGCGCCTACTGTGCATATCAATAAACAGATTATACCATTTCATGCTTAAGCATCACCTCAAAGCCCTTTGCATTTGTTTATTCATTCATTGTGTATGAATTCACATTAGACCACCAACAGTTCTACAGTGGAATGCAACATAATACTCTCTTTCATAGAAGCTATAAGCACGATGATGTACTGTATCATAAATTTAGGAAAACACCAGTGAGCAATATGTTATAGAACTGTTTGGTGTGTTTGTAACATGTTGTGCCAAAGATTGAAGGCATGCATTACTCCCGTATTAATAGAATGATATTTGTAGGAATGGTCTTTTCTCTGCTGGTGTCCTACTTCAGTCAAAGACCCTCTGGGTTTGTTTAAATAGACATTGATCTATATGCTCGCTGCGCTAGCCTCCCAATGGCCACACACACATACAGTACACACACGCACGGTCCACATTCACTGGAGTTATCGCAACAAAATGTCTGATGTTTGGTTCCATTCCATTTCAGAAACCACAACAAGAAAAAAACACTCCAGCATGAAAAGGGACTACGGCTATGATTCATGTGCCCATAAACAAAACACTGACATGTAATAATCCACTCCTGGGCTTCATGTCGTAAAACAAACAGCAGATCACCTCAGAACCTCACATATCACTATAGTCAGTCTTAATAAACAGAGGTGGCCAGCACTCGGTGGTAACTATACAGAGTGTCCCAGCCAGCTATTTCAACAGCTCTTTCCTCTCATTTATCTGCAGGAGAATTTAATCTAACAGCAGCCACGGATAGCAAACCTGCTGGCTGCTTTGGCTGCTTGAAACACCTAAACTATTGAGTCTTGTATTTATAGATCTCCAGGTGCAAGATTGTGGTAGGAGATCAGACCTCCTCTGGTTCTTTTCCTTGTTCTCATCTTGGCACTTTCAAGTGGCTGCCTTTGCACGCACATAAGGTGATTATATGACCACTGATCCAGGATCAAGAAGAAACAACAGTGGCCGCCACCACGTCCCCAGCTTTGCTTAAAATAGGCCTCAAAGGCTACGTCCTCCTTCGAGCCTCTTTCAGGGGCTACAGTTTCACTTTCAGATCTTTCACAGGGAACTTATCAAATTTTACTGGCAGCATGGTTTGCCTCATCATTTCCTGCCCCAATGCACACCGATTTACCGAGTAGAGAGGAACTGCAGTAACTGCAAAGTTACTACAACCTCAGAACACTTACGTCACTTGCAGTTGGGAGGGTCATGTGAGACATTATGAGAGGCAGTCACTCCATAATTACTGAGGGACATCACGTTCACATGGAGAGGGGCCCCTCGGATGCAGGCACTGAATTGGGCACTTTTGAAGCCCACTGAGAAGCATGGCCATGAGACATTAAGCACTGCTGTGGTGTTTGTGATGACCATTTAATTGCCATAATAACATAGTGTGCTGTTGGGGTTAACAGCATCATAGAGGAGTTCTTTCTCTCCATTTTTCAGCTCTTCTCCTTGCCATCTATATCTGCACTGACAAAAACATGTATAAAGCAATAAGCATGATGGTATGGAAAATGAAACGTTTACATGTGGGACGTATATGGAAACAGACATTTATACTCTCTGGTTTTATCTGTTGTTTTAAACAATACTTGTTTGAATACTTAAAGGTTCCCTTTTTTTCAAAGTATTAAGGAGACAGATAGACAAACAAATAGTATACTGTAGTACTGTACTATAATCACACCCTCAGTAGAATTAGTAATGAAATGGAGAACCTATGGGGACGTGGATACCAGGAGAGGAGAAGGTTGGGATTCTGAATAGCACATGAAAGAGTGGGGCATGGCGATGCATGTGTTAGAGAGAGAGGGAGGGAGAGAGAGCGAGACAGAGAGGGGGGGAGGAGGGGGGAACTATGTCACACACACGCAGGCACACACACAGGCAGACAGAGACGGATCTTTACAGCAGTGCAGCATTGTGCGGAGGAATGACTCCATCCTCTCATCTTCTACCCCTCACATGTGCGACGTCTCTGTCGGGGTGAGTAACTTCTGCAGCCTGGGAGCTGTCAGTGTCTGAATTGTTTATGAGAGGGAGTGCATGTTGTGGAGATTCTATGTATTTCAGCACTTATATGTTCTCTCTCTCTCTCTCTCTCTCTCTCTCTATCTATCTCTCTATCTCTCAGTATTCCCTCCCTAGGTAGATCTAAAGGAGAGAAGGAAAGAACCAGGGCATAGCAGGGAAAGAAGCTCACTGATGGATCGCGTAAAATTAGCAAAGAGAGACAGAGGGTGAATATACTGAGCTTTATTCAGAGGCCATGGAAGAGGACCACTCTGGTCATTCATTCATGGTCAGAGGCTTAAAGAGATATGTGTATGAAATGTTTGTAAATGTCTGTAAATGTCTGTGTTCAAGTGTGTGTGTTGAGGGCGGGCAGATTATGCAAGTCAGACAGCGCTAGAGAAGAAATCATGTGGAGAGTTCTCCACAGTCAGTGAGTGAAACTTTAATAAATTGGGTTAAACATGACCAGAGACTGCATCAGTGGCATGTCTCACTGGTCAAGCAGGCAATTATATTATACATTTCCCACAGGCAGACAAGAAATATTCCTCTAAATATGTGGCTATGCCTAATGACTTATTTTCACCATCATCATATCCTTTTCCTGGTGGTGTTCGTTTCGAGCCCATATAATGCTGTTATTCCACTCATCTCGGGTGCATGCACTGCTACAATCCCCAAACTAAAGGTGAATCACAACAACTTCAAAGTGTCCCTGCTAATTTAAGTAATTGATTAATTGGAATTAGTCGTTCCTTCTCCTAAGCTGGGTCGTCTGAGTCTGAGCAACAGTGACAAACACCCCTGGTTTTTTGCCTTCGGAATTTGAAATGCCCCTTTTGGTTATCATTTCATGCCTATAAGCAGCCTTTTGCTTTGACACTATTCTTAGCAATTTTGCAACTGTGTAACAGGCTCTGTGCAGTGCTTGGCTAAAAATACTTATTTCTCTCTCTCTCTTTCTCTCTCTCTATGTCTGCTCTTGATTGGTTGTCTTTCAGAGCTGAAATTAGTGCCTTTTCTGGGATGGCAAAGCGACGGTGACTGAACAGACGGAGCAATGTTGATGCTCCCAAAGGAGCGGGCAATGTCTTCCCCCAGTGGAGTCCTTGCTGTGTTCCTTTGCTTGGCACTGTTTGACAGCTGTCATGCCATGGCGCTGACCACAAACATGGCCTCAAAGGTCTGGCCCCAGCTGGAGGAGGTCAGCGAACCAACTGACCGCCACCTGCCGTCAGACCTGCCACTGTGGACTGCATGGGCAACTGGAGCGAACATGGCCGTGACGGCCTCTCCTCTTGATCTGTGGACATCGCTGTCAGTGAACGCTGAAGAACGAGCCACGCACAGTGAAGATTCTCAACAGGGAGCTGTCCCTCGGCCGTCGAGTGAATTCAAATCTATGCAGAGAACATTGGAAGAGGGGACATTTCATTTCTCTGAGCCAGACGATCCTTCTTTGACAGACCAACTGGTCAACAGTCAGTCCAACTGGGCAGATGAGGATCACATGTCTGACCTCCACTTCAGACACACTCAAGGGGACTTGCCTGCCACTGACACATCCTCCCTGGTTGCACAGACACCTCTGTCTTCCGCTCCTCCTCAAGAATGGGGCGCGATCGACACTGATAGTGCTGCCACCATGGCGCCACCACTTGGGTCTTCTGTCACACCTGACCTGAGCATGTCAATACCAGCTCTCACACTTCACTCAGATATCCACAGGCTGCCAGGCAGCGATGTCACAGATACGGGTTTAGACACTGATGATGCCATGGACTCACAAGGTGAAGGAACCGAGGTTATGACCTCAGTGCTTCATGAGGAAGATTTTGCAGTAAGACCAACAGAGGAGATGGCATTCATCACAGACTCTTTTGCAGGTAGGAGTTTCTCCAGGTTACGTGTATTTGATGACTTCTAATGGTTCTTTCCATTCTCATATAGCCTGGAAGGCAGCCCGAATTTAACCCAAAATTTGAGGTCGGGTAATTCGCTCTAGACCTGTTCCATTGAGAAGCCTCTATGAAAACTTGAGAACTGTGTGGATCAATCAAATCCTCTGGACGGGCTTGACGATAATGGATAGATGAGAATACCAGCTGAGATTAGTTGCATTGTTTTTTTTTTAATCAAGGCAGCAGTTTTCAGATTATATTATGTGCTTACATAATTGCAAAAGGGTTCTCGACTGAAAAAAATGTCTGATCTTTAATGCAATATCCACATTGCCTATTATCTAGGGTGACCAGATTTGGGTTTGTGAAAAAGAGGACACTTCAGTGGGGGGGGGGGTCAACAGACATGGTGACTATGTATGATAATGAGCTTGATTGGCCGGCCCAACGCTAACAGAAAAACACTGCCTCAAAAGACTATTTTGAACACTTGAAAGTTTTCAATGTGCAAAAACAATAATCACAATAAAAGCGAGCTCTATACGCGCAAGATATATTTGGATGGCAACCCATTTTTAATGTTGCATATCTCTAAATTTGATCCAAGGTGTTTCTGAAAATACAAACTGAATCTTTTACAGTAGCCTAGCTCTATAATTTTGAACAATCTGTTTTAGAGCATAATAATCCTGACCTGTGAAAACAGTGTTGATGGGGACTGATGTGGATATGTTGTCCATTTTCTTATATCTATTCAATCATGTCTGGTCTATTATTAGGCCTACCTCTTTTCAATCCATTATTATTATGACCACCGAGCAGCGAAGCGGCGGTCATATAGGTTTAGTCAGATTTTTTTTTTTTTTTTTTTTTCTTTTTCGCATGCCCAAATTTCCGTCAATGATTCCCGGGACACTGAAATATCGGGGTACACGAAACTTGGTGGGCATGTAACCCCACATGGATAGCATGGAACCATCGTTTTGATCTGTAGCCCCCCCGCTGTACTGGACCCCCCGAAAAGAGGGTAGGGCAGACACAGTTTTCTGTGAATATCTCGAAAACCGTGGGGTTTAGGAGGACCATTCTTTTTTTGTATGTTGATCTCAAGGGGCCATGTCAACCCATTCCATAACCACTCATTTCATGTATAGCGCCACCTAGTTAAACACAAAAAAGTAAAAATGAGGTGTTGTAATTGCAGGTATCTGTGACCTAACATAGTCAAAACTGCACAAAATTGGAAGTGTAGGATCATTATGACACCCTCCAAATGCATGCCAAGTTTTGTGAACTTTCGTTCATGGGGGGCCTTACAATAAAATAATTTATGTGTACATTTAGTGACCGTACACCAACAAGGATTCCCGGGACACTGAAAGACCGGGGTACACGAAACTTGGTGGGCATGTAACCCCACATGGATAGCATGGAACCATCGTTTTTCGTTTTGATCTGTAGCCCCCCCGCTGTACTGGACCCCCTGAAAGGAGGGTAGGGCAGACACAGTTTTCTGTGAATATCTTGAGAACCGTAGGGCCTAGGATGACCAATTTTTTCTGTATGTTTGCCTCCAGGGGTCATGTTAACCCATTCCATGTGCACACATGTGCATAAACAGATACACACGCACACACATACATTCACAGTAATCATACGTATGACACATACTCACACAGTAGACATATGCATGCATGCATGCACATGCACAAACACACATACGCAGGCAAACACACAAGCACACACACACACACACACCCACACACATAAACATAAACATGTACACGCACACATGCACACAATTCAAGAATTTCTCAGAATTATGAACAGGCAAGATGGGGGGTGGGGTTGTATAAAATTAATTTTACATGTGAAATCTATGAACTAATCATGTTTTGGTACTTGTTGTCTAGCAGATACCAGTGAGAATTGAGTGTGGATAATGCAATTTAGTGAGACAGTTAGAATCATATAGGCCTTTCAGCGTGATTTATTTTTGTGGAAAACATGTGCTGGACTGGGCGGTGGTCATATTTTGTACCGCTCTGCGGTACAGCTACTGTAGTTAGATATTTTTTTTGTAAAGAAATAGGCTCACATCTATCCCTTATGTTATGCCAACATATTTAATTCACCTGCATATAGGCTACAGATAGAGGATTATTGACATCTGCTATTGTCAGTGTGCAGGCCATCCCTTAAAGGCAGTTTAAAGGGATAACCAAAGTGCAGTTTCCTACCCAAAACTAGAAAGTTGCTAGGTCGGCAATCGCCCAGAGAAGGCCACTCAGACAATGGCAGAAGTGTTCGTCATGTTATATTTTTTACAGTCTATGGTTATGAGTTGATGTGCGCCATCAAAATGTTTTTGGTGACGTAATGTTAAGGTCGAAAAACTCTGTCACTTTAGCTGATGAGCTCTCACCCCTCGCTGCCGTCCGATGCTTTGCTGAATATTGTGTAGCCTACCTGTAGGTCGGTCGTTGGCACCTTTATTTACGTGCCTGCTTTGCAGGTCAGGCACTCAGCTTCATGTTGATATCGACCGAGACAAAAACATGGAAATGTACGTTTTAATTACTTACACTAAACAAGGAAGTTTGCGCTATTGAGGTGACTGACTGACCAATTAAATGTTTGAGATTACTATCGACCAATGACGGTAGGTCAGGCTCAACACCCTACACTTTCCACTCAATGCAAAGCGAACTATAGGGGGAGGGCGTGACTAGTATGTGAATGAAAGACATATAGGCTATCCATGAAAACATGAATGAAAGAGAGAGCAATGCAAATTCGCTGTAAACACGTTTGAGGCTAGAATAAACAAAATCCCGGACGACTTTGATTCCGCCCGGACACATTTTTAGGTTTCAAAAAGAGGACATGTCCGGGCAAAAGAGGACGTCTGGTCACCCTACGTTATCAGCAACCATTCATGCAATGTTGCAAAGACAAATTTGTTTACTAATCTGATATCATATAAAAAAGCTTACTGAGAAAACATTGGAGAACTCTTTTGCCCCATAATACCCCATAATCACGTCCCAATGGTGCAGTATCAGACTCAAATTCTGAATAGAATTGAGCATGGCTACGGCAGGCTAATACCTAAAAAGAGTTCTTTGTTACAAATATATTTCACGTTGTAGGCCTATGCGGCATCACAACTCAGTTAAGCGTTCAGTAGAAGAGCTCTCCACGTTGACTGCTCGCCAGTAGGTTCTAACAGGGGACAGTATAATCTATTAGAAGTCCATTAAAATGATGACCAATACAATGACAGGTGGAGAGATAATCAAATACTGTACCAAAACACATAACAAAAATGTAAAAATGTTTGAGGTACGTTGGTCTCTGTTGTATTATCTTGTATTATCTATTTGATTAATGTAGTTATTCTTAAAAAATAGTATAGGGAAGGGATATTTGGAATTCATTAAGTAAGCTTGTTTGGAATTTTTTGAAACTTGCTATTAGACATGTGATTCAGGCTGATCTGAAAGGACCTTAGAATAAAACTTTGAAGAATCATGACGGCATCCTCCTCTTACAAACATTTGCCTTTGCCTGTTTAATGGATAGTAGGGGGGTTGTCTAATGTATCCTGTGGTAGCCAGCAGTGTTTGTATGCTGACAATGAGGCTGTGCATAGCAGTACACCGTTGCTGCAGTACAAAATCAGTATTCAGCATGCATGAGATTACCCTTCATTCTTCTTACAGTCTCTCTCTCCCTCGCTTTATCTCTCCCCCCCTTTCTCTCTCTCCCTTTTTCTCTCCCTCCCTCCCTCTTTCCCTCTCTCTCCCTCTCCCTATATCATGTAAGGCAGAGAATCCCTTTTTAACTCCACACATTTCACAACAGAAATGTGAACAAGAAACAGTTTCAAATCATTTATATTTCAGAGAAAATGAACAGATAAATGCTCTATTACAAACTTAAGCACACACACAGGAACAGAGACAGTGACCTGCCCTCCTTCCCCCATGTCACCTCACAATTTACAAAACTATAATAACAGTTTGACATGTGCAATTTGCACAAAGCTCAACAGGGGAGCTCTAACATGGTCCACAATTGTGTGACATGAGAGTTTCCCTGTTTAAGCACCATGCATGCAGTTCTGAAGAGGTGTGGGATTCTCTATATGATTGATGAGTAATCAGAGAACTCTTTGTGCTGGTTTAAAGGATCATGGGGTCAGTCAGACTTGAGGAGCCATGCAGAGCCATTTGGTACTGATGGAGTCCAGGATGAGAAGGCAGAAGGTCAAAGTGCTCAAACCCTGACCACGCCAGGGACAGCAACAACAGGGAGATCTTCTGTCCCAACGCTTCGTCCTGTCATTACAGGTACATACGGCCTGCTAGCATGCAGTCTATTTCCACAGTCTATCCTGTTTTTGTGATTAAATGTTGGTGGTAAATTGGAAATCCAAAGACTGGTATGTCTCCGAGGATCATTCTAGGTGTCATTCTTCACATCTTTGGGGTACTGATTTAGAGAGTGTTTGAGGAAAGTATGGCTCTAGAATTCCCATTCATTGGATTCTATTCCATGTCCCTTTCATCGGAAAGATTATCGGGTTTCTCCACATTAATTGATAATAATAAGTAAACAATGATATATCCATATACGCTACGATGTCACTCTTTGTTATGTTTAGTGTGAGCATACATATCAATGTTGTGAATGATCAGTGGATAGGCAACTTAAGTATAAGTATAATATATATACTCTTTTTATCCCGTGAGGGAAATTTGGTCTCAATCCCAATCCGTGAATTAGTGAAACACACTCAGCACACATTGTACACACAGTGAGGTGAAGCACACACTAATCCCACCGCAGTGAGCTGCCTGCAACAACAGCGGCGCCCGGGGAGCAGTGAGGGGTTAGGTGCCTTGCTTAAGGGCACTTCAGCCGTGCCTACTGGTTGGGGTTCAAACCGGCAACCCTCCAGTCACAAGTCCGAAGTGCTAACCAGTAGGCCCCAGCTGCCTCACACGGCTGCCTCCAACTTAGTCTGTTCAAAACGCTAAAGGTAAAATCAGGCCAGGTTCTGTTTTTAAATAGTTACAAAAATGAGAGCAACTGAGAGGAAGGTCAGCACTCTCCTAATCTTTCTCTCTCTCTCTCTTTCTTCCTGACCCATTTTCTGCAGCCTACTTCCAGTGTTCTCCCTGTAGAGAGAGAGAGAGAGAGAGGAGAGAGCAGCCAATTAGTAG
>NC_055967.1:8978824-8981324 GCF_018492685.1 Alosa sapidissima | reverse complement strand
AACTAATAGTCTTCATTTCATTGCTTGAGTCATTACATACAAAATTGTTGAACTAGTTATCAAATTCTGTCACAGTGCTGTAGAATTGCAAAGAGCATACAGTAAAAATGTATGCATTCAGTGTCTTGTACTCACTTACTCACCTAACTACAGCAATGTAGTTTTCAAATGGCTGTACAAGTACTGTATAGTGCTGTCTTGAGCATGTTCAGGTAGTGTCACCGAGTTCTGACCTTTTTTTGCATTGGAAAACACTGAGAGAACTGTCATAATGAAAACATGACAAAGCCATTTGACTATCTTGTTCATAAACGATGGTGTCAAGACTTCTCATTTTGATGACACTGACAGTTTCATTGACATGAATACCTGCTTTTGAGGAATGGACTATCCATTTTGAGCAAGTGACGTGCTTTTGCAGGTCATCCACTAGGTTTTGCAGTTTGCACTAATTGTTTTGAGAATTGCACTAACTTCTGTGCAAATGTTAATAGTGATGTGAGAAAAGCACCAAAGCGACTGAGAAAAACTGTAATGATAGTTTTCGCTTCAAGTGTTTTAAATACAAAATAGTATTTTGTATTTGAAATACGTATTTTAAATACATGTATTAGAAATACTGCCCATCCCTGTCAACATGGTTAACATTTTTCATAACTCCATGTAGGACGTTTATGTACATAAATGTAAGCACTGTGGCTGACTGGCAGTAGTAATGCAATATTTAGAAAATGTAGGCTACTCTTGTACTCTTGATACTCAAGTACTTTTAAAAACAAGTACTTCAGTACTTTTACTTAAGTAGACATCTGACTGTTGTACTTGAGTAAAATTTAGCAAAGGGTATCTGTACTTTTACTCAAGTAATGGAGCTGTGTACTCTGTCCGCCTCTGGATACTAAAAACATATCGTAAACGTGCTAATTACCAACCATTTCGTTCAAAAACGAAATAATACTTCAAAATAACATTTGTTAAATGAACCTTACATTTTTCAGTAGCCATAGGTGTGTAGATTTGAACAAAATTTAATTCTTACCGGGGCTTTTACTGCCTAAAATATCCGATTTTGTTTACCACGCTCGGAGTTTAGTGCTGGGCTGGTGGGTACTTACAGCATTCCCAACCTTTCTCACTGCACATCAACGGTTAGCCCGAGAACTAAAAATTCCACTGGAGCTCCAAGCGGATTTGTACACGCAGCCTTACAACACTGTTTACAGCTCTTCGAGTAAATGTAATTTTTGGTACATAGCTAATTTAGATAAACTTATGGTGTGGGGTGCTTGCGTTTCTTTAGGAATCCGCTGTCTTGGTTTGTATAGAAATTAATATTAAGTAACACATGCACGTAAGAGGTTGGACATATGTGACGGTTGGTAATATGTGACGTTCCTATATCACTATTGATAATACTAACTGAAGCTTAATGCCAAATGTCTGCCTGTGAATAGGGTGTTGAATTGAAAATATTCAAACACTCTGAAATTATTTGTTATTGTAGGAATAAATTGTCAATATTGAGAGATGACCTGTATGCACATTATACTGCTCAGGTGCTCATACTACTGTAGCAGAAAGTCTATCCAGGCTGTTTCACTTGTTTTCATTAGTGTAGAGTGTGTGTGTGTGTGTGTGTGTGTGTGTGTGTGATATACACATACACAAACATGTACATACATGATATGTATCTCCCTAAGGGAAGATATTGGTTTGTACTCATTCAAAGACTGCAATGAAAAAAACAAACACAACAGTCGCCACAAATAGCAATAGAGGACGTGCCTTTGAACTTTAACTAAGGTATTCACCTGAGTTATCGCCTCTGCATCCCACCCACTGAGTGAGATGAGAGGCCCTAATGTGTTTGCCGTTCAGTGTGCAAAGTTGACTTGTGCATGAAATACAGCTATATGATGGCATATGGGAGCATTAAGTTGACTCGTTACTGTGATGTTTGCAATGTCTTGTCTATTATGTTAAGTATCAAACTGATTTGTCTAGTTATTCAATTAGCTTTAGCACTTTGCCCACCATTCAGATTAGGGCCCGAGGAGTTCTTCTGTTGAAGGACCACGCCCATGGTGCCCAGGGTTGCATTCTCATCCCAACACAATGCCAATGGCCCGCAGTAACTGGGTCAACTGAACCACCACTAAAGTGCAATGCGCTGGCATCAATAATGCATAGCATTCAAGAGGAAGAAGAGAAAAGTTGTCTCTTTCTTTTTTCTCTCTCCACTGCCATGACCGCAGATAGTTTTTCTCATCTGCTAAGGCACACGTGCACACACACACACACACACACACACACACACACACATACACACACACACACACATGCAGAGCATACACGCCTACATAGGCATATGTAGCATCCAGGGCACGTGTTATTGTCATGGCGGAGGTCGTTTGTTATGAGTGTAAGCTGAATGACTCCATTCTGGCGGATTAGACTCCATCTACTCCAGGCCTATACAGTACTGTACATATTAACATCC
>NC_055967.1:8971324-8973824 GCF_018492685.1 Alosa sapidissima | reverse complement strand
TGTGGTGAAGTATAGTACAGTAGAGTATATTGGTGGTGGGTAGTTTAGTGCAGTGCAGTGCAGTGCAGTGTGTGTGGGTGTGTGTGTGTGTGTGTGTGTGTGTGTTGGATGTTTCCCAGCATTAAGCATGTTGGTGATGTACAGGTCATTGCAGCAGGTGTGTGTGTGTGTGTGTGCGTGTGTGTGTGCGTGCGTGTGTGTGTGTGTGTGTGTGTGTGTGTGTGTGTGTGTGTGTGTGTGTGTGTGATGGGTGGACTCCATTGTTTTAGCTATCATTTATCCATACCACAGGCCTGCTTTGAATAATGTGGTGCACAGATGAGAATACTGAACTGAGGATTAATTGTTTCCCTTTTTCTCCTTCTCTCTCTCCCTCTCTCTGTCTCTCCCCCCTCTCTCTCCTTCCTGTCTCTTCATTCTTTATTTTTTCTCTTTTCTCTCTCTTTTTTCTCTTTTCTCTCTCTCTCTCTCTTTCTCTCTTCTCACTCCATTTTTCATTTCCCCTCTTTTCTCTGCCCCACTATTCTTCCTCTCCCTTTATTTCATTCTCTTATGCCCCTCCCCCTATCCCATATCTACCTTGTCCCACACTTTCAAATCTCTCCATCAACTTCTCTCTCTCTCTCGCTCTCTCTCTCTCTCTCTCTGTCTCATTCTCCCCACATCTGCCCTGTTCACTCCCACTCTACCTCCCCTCACTCTCCTCCTCCATCTTTCCCTCTCTACCATCCTCTCCTCCCCTCCCTCTCCATCTCCATCTCTCCCCAGATGCAAGTGTGAAAGCTGGCTACTACAAAGGCCACCGCTGCTGGCTGGGCAGCCTTCCCCTATGATCACATGACTCTGGACATGGACGCGGTCCTGTCAGACTTTGTTCGGTCCACTGGGGCCGAACCGGGTCTGGCACGTGACCTGCTCGAAGGTATGAGCCCCTCAGTGAGACTGTCTACCCACCCACCACCTGTCTGTCTGTCTATCTGTGACTGTCTGTCTGTTTAGCTGTCTGTATGTGTATTTGCTCAAAGGTAAGAGCCCTTCCATCGGACTGTCTACCACCAGTCTATCTCTCTGTCTTTCTATTTGGCTGTCTATAAATCTATATAGTCCTTCTCTTTCTGTTTGTCACCTGTATAGCTGGGCCAATTATGTGTGTTATTGCACGACTTGTATTATAGCACATTTATCATCAGAGATCTAGCCTATTATTATGAATGCACATATCATAATAGGTCTTACTGTAATAGAGAGTTGGGTTGGAGAGACTCTATATGAGTAATATTTTGACTGAAGTAGGTCTTTGTATAAGTACTGTGGGGACATGCATGTGTGGGCTGTCTCTAAAGGCTACAGTATGTTGTAGAATTTGTGCATTTAGTTGGAGTGGACCTTATGAGACCTGAGAGTGTTCTTGTGGTATAGATTATTTAGTATAGATTGATTAGATATTATGTAATATAAGTCACATCAACTGACGCCATTAACAGTTCTCAGGCCATCGAGACTTGGAAATGAATTGATGATAGCTGGAAAGGCTCATTCTGTTAATATTGACAAATGCTGCAATAGGGACTAATGGTCCAAGTGTAGCCTTTATGATCTCCTCCGTGTCCAGTAAGGATGGCTGGTCTATCCTCAGCCTTCATGGTCTGTCCCATGTCCAGTAAGGATTACTGGTCCCTCTGTGGGTGTTTCTCTAAGCCCCACAGGGCTTTGCTCTCTGCACTTTTTGCTGTGTGGGTACGTAGTGGGCGTGAGGTGGCCGGTGGTCCGTCCTTCTGCCAGTTCGTCCCGGTCCGGCTGGGTGATTCAAGAGGCGCGTGACAGCTTTATGAGCACTTCTCCTCAGGAGAGGTCCTTTGTGCCCTCTCAATGGAGCCCTGTGAGCTGGGTAAGAGGGCTGGCACTCTCTTACACACACACACACACACACACACACACACACACACACACACAGACATACACACACACACACATACACACACACACACACACACACACACACACACACACACACACACACTGTCAGGAGAGGAGAGGAGGAGAGAGGAAAGGAGGGAACAGAGAAGAGGAATGATAAGGTAAAATGAGTGGAGAGAATATAGGAGAGGGGGAAGAGTGCAAAGAGGAGAAAAGCAAAGAGAGCAGGGAAGAACAGAGGAGAGGAGAGAAGAGGACAGGAGAGGTGAGAAAAGACAGAAGCAAAGAGGGAAAAAAAGAAAGAGTAGAAGAGGGAGCAGAACAAGATAAATGAGGAAAAGGGAGAGAGAATAAAACAGATCACCAGCCCAGAATGCAGAAAGCAGACGTGACCACTTGTGTGACAGTGTAGAGACTTACCACCCACCCACACACACACACACAAACACACGCACACACACACACACACACACAAACACACACACAACACACACACACACACACACACACACACACACACACACACACACCTCAGAGTCCTCCACCTGCAGCCCAGAGGATGATGGATGTATGTGCTCTGTTC
>NC_055967.1:8953824-8966324 GCF_018492685.1 Alosa sapidissima | reverse complement strand
AGCAAGCTAACTTATAATCAGTTTAACAGCTTCAATCAGAGAAGATCCTCACCTTGAACCCATTGCATTCACTCACACTCTCACACACAGACACACACACACACAAGGTTAGATCTTGTACTGTAGCTATGGGACATCTGAGTCATTGGCAGCCTCAGACAGCAGCGGGAAGGGAGACACTCAGACGTTCCGGCTGCCAGATTCTGTCATGACGAGTTGTGACAACCCTGGCACAACATCAGCTTGGCCGCACAACTCCTATGTGTGTGTGTGTATGTGTGTGTGTTTGTGTGTGTGTGTGACAGAGAGAGAGTTTGTGTGTGTGTGACCCTAGGACAAGTTTATATGAGGTAACTGAGTTCAATGAGTGAGTGAGTGTGTGTGTGTATCTGACTGTGTACTGAGTACTGTGTGTGTGTGTGTGTGTGTGTGTGTGTGTATGTGTGTGTTTGTGTGTGTGTGTGTGTGCGACAGCGTCCCGATCCCTCTGTCCCATAGCCAGTAGTGTTGCCCACCCACAGGACTGGCCCCTGCAGGACACTGCTGTCCCTTCTTGTTCTTAGTCAGGACATCGCGATAGGTAGGATTGTGACATGCTGGCTGGCGTCTCTCAAGACACCCCACTCATGGAGCTGTAAGGGCTGTAAGGGCTGTAAGGGCTATGACTAGACAGGCACCTCTCTGGACACCTCTCTCTTGGGGTCCTCCAGGGCCTGACTCCCACACGGTGGTAGGTGGCAGAAGAGATGCGGAGCGAGGATCTGAGTTCAGAAAATCCAGCGCATTCTTTGCCTCCGCCTCGAATAACGTGACATCTCGGCGGCCGTTATCCCTTACATAGTGCTATATTGTATAGTACTATATAGCTAATGACCACCATATAGTTATCAGTATACAGTATAGTGCACTATAGCTAATGATCTCCATATAGTTATCAGTATACAGTGCACTATGAAGTGGATGAGTAGAGGTTCCCAACACAGGGAGTGAGTGTGGAGGTCCCCTCAGGTGAGGTGAGACCTGAGGGTTGGGATTGTCTCCTGTGTTTTCAGGCTGTGTGTGGACACTCAGGAGTGATGGGTGAGAGTTAAAAAGGTGAGAGAAGTGAGCAGGTCACCCCCTGTGTTTGAAAAGACCAGGCGTCAGGTCAGGCTTTCTGTATCACACAGAGGTGGGCGAGACTGCTGCATTAGAATGTTTCCCGTCTTCTAATGCAGGCGTGATGCAAATCTAAATCTCTCGCCGCGTTACCATGGGGATGCAGTATGCAGTCTCTTCTGTGACTGCAGCCTGCACACCCTGAGAGAAGTTCTCTCTCATTTCACTCTCTCTCTCTCTCCATTTCATTCCCTCTTCCTCTGTCTATCTCTCTCTCTCTCCTCTCTCTCAGAATCTCATTTAGCATGTTCTCTATCCCCCTTTCTCTCCAGCTCTCTCACTTTTATTCTCTCAATTCCTTTTATCTTTTCGCTCCCTCTCTCTTCCTTCTCTCTTAGTCACTGTGTAGGCTGTTAGTCATTAAAGAATTATGATTGCAAGTCTTGTGTAGTACATGATAATGGCTGCTCTAATGACAGGTTTGTGAAGAAAGAAGGCTTGCAGATGATGGCTTTTAATTACGTCACATCAAACAATAAAGCTCTCCGGACAATGGAAAGTCCTGCAGAACCGACTGAAAAAATAACTAGAGATGGGAAAATGAGACTAAAAATCATGGATCACTCTACTGACGATGTAAGATTAATGTTGATTTAGTGATTCTGTGAGCAAACAGTATTATTTGCCCAGGTACAGTATGTATGTCTTACCAGTAGAGCTACTTTGAATTTGATTTGTCATGAGCAAAGAGTATTTTCCTAGAACTATAGCCTCTGGGTAGTTTTTTTGTGTGCCGCTTGGCAACTGCTGGTAGCGTAAGACTCTTGATCCTCCACTCAGGGCTGATGGTGGGGGTCCCTCTTGCAGAGATAAGATACTCACTGGAAGAGTGGGATGCAGCTGTGTTGTTGTGTGTGTATTTCTGTGCACATCTTTGTGTGTGTGAGTGTGTGTGTGTGTGTGTGTGTGTGAGTGCGTGCGTGCGTGCGTGTGTGCGTGCATATAACCATCCTAAAAGTGTGTGTTATTTTTGAAAAGCCTGTCTCTTTCTGTGTCGCATCTTCCTCTCATCTCTACTCGCTCGGTGTAAACCAAAGGTATAGCTATCTCTTTTTACACAGCTTTTTCTACCATGATTGTTTCTCTCTTTCTCTCTCTCTCTCTCTCTCTCTATTTGTGTGTGTCCTGTTACTGTGTGGCATCAACGACTGAAAACAGTGGCGCAAGTTCTCTCCACACAGCTGCCGTGTGAAAGGCAGGAATGTTTCAAACAATGCCTCCCCGTTTTGGCCAGCTTATAATGTGAGCAGTTCCGGGGGGAGCCAGCACTTTGTTTTGGGTCAGAGACAGCCTGTACCCGGGCCCTGGCACAGTAAGCCACTCAGTCTGGCCCAGAAGTGGGCCAGAACCAGGCCACCTCTAAGCCCACATGACCAAGGGCAGCCCTGGCATTGGCAGGCTTTGTAATTGGGATGAAATTGAAAGGGTTTATGGGAGCTGGCAGTGCTAGCCCCAAACAATGGCTTCCAAAAAACCCACTGAAGGATCTAAAGCCACAGCCATTAAAAGTGACCTCTCGCCTGGCTCGAGAGAGATGTGGCATTTGCTTTGTGTTTTTGAGGTTATATTTGTCTGTGTGTTTTTGGTTATTATTTTGCAAACCAACATGCCCTACTTTCGTGTAGAACTAAAATAGGCTGAAAGATTGTGTAATCAATCATTAAAAACTCTTCAGCAGATGGTCTGTGGTCATCTGGAAGCACACATAATTGTTGCCATCACCCTTCTGACACAACCACATACTTTCATAGTTTCATTGTTCTCTTTGTTGTATACGGAGAACTATACAGGTCCTCCTCCCGGCTCCGTTCTGTGACCTCCCGTCTGGTTCTGGTACTCTTTGGCAGTTCTCTTTGAGTGCGACTGTGGCTATTCACTGTCTGTTGTGGTTCCACCCCACAGTGAACTATGATTTGTCTGTTGCCCTGCTCCTAGATTGTAAGCAGACGGAGAAAGACAGCTTAGGGAGAGACTCACAATTTAGTTTGTTTCTCCTTGAACTGTATTATTTTCCTGGTTTACATATTTTTCAGTAAGTAACCTTGATGCAAGTCATTCACACAGCCTCCATGCTGGGGTAGAGAACACTTCCTCAGAGTTCCTTTGTGAGGTCTGCACTTCTCCCTTCTTCTCCCTCAGTAAAGTATGACACCAAATGATATGGTGAAGGCCATGTTTGCTACATGTAGCAATAGCAGTGCTCATCAGGTTCACGTATGCGAGTGGCAGTCTACTGTTTTGATCGTTAGATCAGTTACTAATACTGACTGTCTTCAGCCATCTCCCATTCATCTCAGTGGTCATCTCCTACTGTATGTAAGGCATGATGCCGAAGGATGTTGTTATGAGTTTCAGGTAGGTTTATGTGATTGAGTGCTGGTGTACTTGATCTATGGTCTGAACCACTCTCACACTCCTGCTGTCTGTTGTGTGTCAAATGTGTGTGTTCAAGGCGTCACTTTGTGCTAGCCCTTTGGTTTTAGGCCATGGCATCTGTAAAGTGCTTTTCTATGAGCTAGTGTCCATTGTTAATGTGTTACTTAAATCAATTTAAAAATCTTTTCTAGCTGGCTGAAGAAAAGTTAAATGTTTAATGCTCCATGAACTCCACTTTATTTTAGAACTGCACGTCAACAGGCCACAGAGGACGAGGTGGTGTTACAGAGCCAGGCGCTTGCATCATACCCATGAGTAGCTTGGGTTCTGTGCTCGACTCGCCAGGCTGGCGGTAGCGCTGGAGTCTGTGTGTACCATCGGCAGTGGCTTTGGATCTCTGCGTCCCCTGGGCTGTAATTATCCAAGGGCAATTAACTGCAGCACTAGTAATAGAGGTTTACTCACCGGACACCTGTCTCGCATCTTAATGAGTGGTGGCTAATTCAGTTTGTGGAGAAAGTGAGCTTAGGTCAGCCTGCAAAGTTTTCCTTTATGTATGTGTTTGTCTTTGTGTGTGTGTTTGGGGCACTGATTAGCGATGAATATGTATGTTTGTGTGTGTGTGTGTGTGTGTGTGTGTGTGTGTGTGTGTGTGTGTGTGTGTGTGTGTCTGTGTGCGTGTGTGCGTGCGTGCGTGTTTGGACAGGTGTGTCTTTTTGTAAAGACAGTCTTAGTGAGAACGGGATAATACCACCCCTGTCTCTCTCTCTCTTGTTTAAGGTTAGTATATGGGTGTGTACTGTATGTGTATGGTTATGTGTGCGTATCTGTGAAAGAGAAAGGCTGAAACAGACAGACTGTCTGTGTTTATATTTGACTCATTTTTAAACTTGATGTTGCTTTTACGCTTATAACGGTATGCATTCATTGTTCATTATCTACAGCTCTATTTGTTGTTTTTGGAACAGCTATGTGTTCACACCTATTCAACTGGGTTTGATTAAACCTGTGTGTGTGTGTGTGTGTGTGTGTGTGTGTGTGTGTGTGTGTGTGTGTGTGTGTGTGACCGGATTGTTAACCTTATTGCTAACACTGTTAAGGATGTACTTCCAGATAATGTGACCATGTACAAACATTCACATATTATGCCAGAATGTTTAACAGCTCCACTGATGTGTTTTGTAACATCCCTAATACCCCTGATGTTGTGTTTTTAGACTGAGACAGACGGGAAGTACTTATACTTGAAATAGAATGTGTGTACGATCTCTACATGGACATGGCTTTTAATGACAAAATCATGAAGTACCAACCCATACGGACAAAACTATGTGACCTACAGTAGGCTATCAGTGCAAGCTAGTGGTGTTGATCTTTGGCAGCTTGGGGCATGTCCACAAACTTGTTTCCAGTGGGTTAAGGCTGGCAGGGCTCTCCAGCAGAAAACAAACAGCTAGCAAAGTTTTGCTCCATATCTGCAGTTATAGGCAGCCTTGCAGTATGGCGCAGGAGATGTTTTTTGTACCCCTGAAAATCATTGAGTGACAAAGCCCTATCTTATCTCTTGAAATATTTGAATCCTGTCTGTTGTAATATGATTTGTGGATTTAAATAAAGAATTAAAATGTGTGTGTGTGTGTGTGTGTGTGTGTGTGTGTGTGTGTGTGTGTGTCACATGCAGGTAAAAACTGGGACCTGAGTGCGGCGCTGAGCGACTATGAGCAGCTCAGACAGGTGCACACGGCCAACCTGCCGCAGGTGTTCAATGAGGGCCGCTACTACAAACCGCCCGAGCATGAGAGCCGCTACTACAAGCCGCCGGAGCGCGACTCCACCCCCCAGCACGTCAGCAAGATGGAGCAGAGCCTGCAGCGGCCGGAGGAGAACACGCAAGGTAGGGGGCACAAACGGGGACCCCCTAAAACTCACCGAGACAACCCAAAACCTCACTGAGACTTGAGGCTTCAGACAGCCTAAAAATCTTACAGAGACTCATGAGGCAGGCCCCGCAGAGACTCAGACTTCAGACGCCCCAATACCTCACAGACGCTCTAGACTTCAGACGCCCCAATACCTCATAGACACTCTAGACTACAGACACCCCAATACCTCACAGACGCTCTAGACTTCAGACACCCCAATACCTCACAGACACTCTAGACTACAGACACCCCAATACCTCATAGACACTCTAGACTACAGACACCCCAATACCTCATAGACACTCTAGACTTTAGATGTCCCAAAAAATTCCCAGATGCTTTAAAGTCACTATACTGCCAGGAAGTGCTTTAATCTATTTCTTGACCACAGGAAAGAACCTAATTGTCTGTCTCTCCCTACTCTTTCCCCCTTCCTCTTCTTACCCTTCCTCCTCCTCCTCTTCCTCCTCCTCCTCCACAGAGAAGCGTCTGTCGCGGGGTATCTCCCACGCGAGCTCTGCCATCATGTCGCTGGCAAGGCTGCACGTGACGGGCGAGGTGGCGCGCGAGCAGTTTCCGCTGGAGATGCCCATCTACACATTCCAGCTGCCCGACCTCAGCGTCTACAGCGAGGACTTCCGCAGCTTCATCGAGCGCGACCTTATCGAGCAGTCCACCATGGTGGCCCTGGAACAGGCCGGTCAGTGACCCACTCCTCCTCTCACTCTCCTCTTTCTTCTCTTCCTCTATTCTTCTATTATTCTATTCTTCATCAAATATACTATTACTTCTTTCCTTTCTTCCACTATGGTGGCCCAAAATCTCCTCTTTCTGCATTCCTGCATCTATCCCTGCTCTTTTTATTCAGCTCTTCTTCCATTGTATCCTCCATCTATTCCTCCTCTCTATATCGTCCCTTCTTTCATCTATTCCTCTGTATTCCATTTCCTCTTCCATCTTTTTGACTAGTCCATCGTGGTGGCCTTGGAGCAGGCTTACCAGTGCTCCTTGCTGCCTCTCACTCCCCCTGTTCTCCTTTAGACATCTCTCTACGTTCTTCTGTTCTTCTCTCTATTCTTTCGTCGATTCATCTTCACTACACCGTTTCTCATTTCATCTGTTCATCTGTCTTCATGCTCTATTTCTCCATGTCTAATAGATCTTAATGTAAATATGAGATAAAATGTTGTAGGTGTTGAATTTGGGCCTGTCAATATTTTCAAATTGGCTGGTCTGTGAAGTGGGTGAGACTCTGCCTTTCTCTGAAAATCTATATGTTATTTTATCATACAGTACAAAGCATACAGCAGAGTCTCTGTAAGTAAAGGTTACCCGTGTCCATTTTCAATCAAGCCAGCGAGTTCCCCCTTTGACCTTTGGGCTAACTTAGCATAATCCATCTCCTCATGACAATCTGGGACTATGCCTTTGACATTTAGATGTTATTAGACCGCGACCTGTTCAATGACACAGAGGTGATGCACATTGTCTCGTTTGACCCTGAGGCAGGCCACAAGTCACAGCTGCTTTGACCTTTGACCCTAGGCTGATGGGTGTGCTCTCATGGAAAATTGTGTTTGTGCCAATCACTGACTGTGGCATTTAGCCGCTGCGGGCCGATCTCTGACCCGTGCAGTGGTGGTCAGGTGGGGAGCTGGTGTATTTAAAGGAGATATCTGTGTGTGTTTTTGAGTTCAAAACATTAAAAACTAAACACTAATACATTTTTTTTGTAATGTAAAAAATGCCTAAGCTCTGTGTTGCTAGATATCCACAAAAGTTAGTATGCTAATCAGTCAGAGATGGAGCGTCTCTCCTCAGTGGCTTTGGATTGAATGCATTGCATGTCATTTGGAGTGTTGTTGGTGCATTCAAGACAAGTCAAATTCTACAGAATTCTACATTCGCTGCCACAGCCACTCTCTCTAATCATGCTCATGTATTTAATTAGGCTAATTGGTTGGATGCCTCTGTTGCATATTGCACATAAGGTTGTGCAATAATGTTACTGTAAGGTTACAGTGTGGCAAAGACACAGGTGCTGTTGGTGCTTAATTTGGGTTATTTCGTAGGTAGTGTGTATGTGAGGATGCAGGTCTCTCATGGCCCTTTTGAAGTCTGTATTTTGTGAAATGAGATCAGTGACAAGCGTTATCTCTTTCATCTCAAAGAGGCTCCTGTGAGTGGATTTAATTCTGCACAGGACGCAGGCCGGCCATGTCATCTTTGTGAGTCCCTACAGGACAAAACAAAATGAAACGAAAACAGTAAACAGATCATGCCAACATGCGCAGACTCAGGGCCCAATCCAATTAGCTGTGTGATGAAAAGATTATCAAACATCTGCCTTTGTTACACAGAGATTAAGTCCTCTTCAGTCAGATCCCCCACGAGATGAGAGCTACTTGGATGGCTAATTAGGAGATGACGAGCAGGCCCTAGTAGCAGCAGCTGTATCCGAGGCTGATCGGAGCTGGGTCTGGTCAGGATTTGACCCGGATTTGGCCCGGATTGGAGATGTATCTGAACCTCTTCACGGTACTGGTCAGGGCCAAATTAAGACCAGGTCTGGGAAGGATTTCTCTGTGTGTGTGTGTGTGTGTGTGTGTGTGTGTGTGTGTGTGTGTGTGTGTCTGAAACCACATGGAGTTGCATCAGTACCAGGCCTTCTTCAGAGTCAGATGTCTTGTAGCATCTGAAGCCCAGACCAGCATGACTCTAGTAGAAATAGACAGAAAGAAAGTGCTGTTAAATAGATAATTCAGGTGTTTAAAGAGGAAAAGCACCCATCCTTAATGCTGACCATGCCCTCCTGGCTGTCAGAGAGAGACGTCTGGTAGGGACGGGTCCCAGTCTGCTATGTGCTTTTGTGTGAGGGAGGGGGGCGACAGCCTGGAATGGTCTGTTGTCTTAAGAGGCGTTTAATAAATGATACTGCAGAGCCCTGCAGGGCTCGAGCTGTCTAGAGACAGACTGCAGTCTCAGGTCGCTGCTGTTTGTGTCTGTGTGTGTGTGTCTTTTTGTCTGAGTGTACAGTATGTGCTTGTACTTGTTGTGTATGTGTGTGTGTGTGTGTGTGTGTGTGTGTGTGTGTGTGTGTGTGTGTGTGTGTGTGTGTGTCTTTTTGTCTGAGAGTAGGTATGTGTTTGTGCTTGTTGTGTATGTGTGTGTGCCTTTGTGACTTTGTGTGTGTGTGTATACATGAGAGAGTGAGAGAGAGTGTATGTGCCTGAAACTGTGTTGGTGTGTGTGTGTGTGTATGTCTTTTTCTCTGAGTGTATGTGCTTGTGCTTGTTGTGTATGTGTGCGTGTGTACTGTAAGTGTGTGTATATGTGTGTGTGCATGAGAGAGCGAGAGAGAGAGAGAGAGTATGTGCCTGAACCTGTGTGTGCACATTTGTGCACATGTATGTGTGTGTGTGTGTGTGTGTTGGAGAAGGAAACACCCTAGGGGTATGTGTGGGGGCAGAGCTTCTGGGTAAAGGTCTCTTTGCTGCCCACTCGCCCCCTCTCTGTTGCCTGAGGGCAGGTGTGTGTTAGGAAACACTCCTGGGGGAGTGGTATGTGCGTGTGTGTGTGTGTGTGTGTGTGTGTGTGTGTGTGTGTGTGTTTGTGTACGTACGTTCATGGGGGCAGTGACAGGAAAAAGCAGCACTCGGAAGGATGTTGCTCACCTCAGCTCATGCCTGTGCAGATCGGCTGCTCTGTGTGTGTGTGTGTGTGTGTGTGTGTGTGTGTGTGTGTGTGTGTGTGTGTGTGTGTGTGTGTGCGCGTGCGCGCGCGTGCGTGCGTGCGTGTGTGTGTGTGTGAGAGAGAGAGAGAGGTTTTGCAGGATCATGTGATAGTTTGATCATGCTCATAGGTTCACACCCACAAACTGGTCTGAATTCAGCTCAGCTGCTGTTGGACTGGGAGATAGCACGGGGGTGGATCAGGGATCTGCACATCACTGCTGAATGTTAATGTGCTCTTAGCATTTCACGCTTACTTTCACGCTAAAATGGAATGCATTCTGTTCTCTAAAAGTCCACAGGACCTATTAAGTCCACTGTTGAAGACCAAGTTATTGCAAAATTTTCCCTGAATGCAGCTCATGATAGTACACTACCGATCAAAAGTTCGGGGTCACTTAGAAATTTCCATTTCACTCTATTATAGACAGAATACCAGCTGAGATCAGTTGCATTGTTGTTTTAATCAGGACAGCAGTTTTCAGATTACATTATGTGCTTACATAATTGCAAAAGGGTTCTCGACTGTTGTAGAAAGTAATGGCCGATCTTTAATGCAATATCTACATTGCCCATTATCAGCAGTTATTCATCCAATGTTCCAAAGGCACCCTCACACTCCAAAAGCACATTTACTAATCTGATATAATTTTAAAAGGCTAGCTGAGAAAACATTTGAGAACCCTTTGGCAATTATGTAAGCACTTAATGTAATCTGAAAATTGCTGCCCTGACTAAAAAAAACAATGCAATTGATCTCAGCTGGTATTCTGTCTATAATGGAGGGGAATGGAAATTGACCCCAAACTTTTGACCAGTAGTGTATCTATATCTATGATGCAGCTCTTGTTGATGTCATACATTGTTACACATGCTGTGGATAATAAAGATTGCTTTTATTTGCTAATTGGTGACTATTGTAAAGACAACACGGCTCTTCACAATGTAAGTAGAACGCTCCATTGACTTCAATGGGATTTCCCAAAGTTCTAACGGTCATTATTTTCGACCTCTGAAAAAAATAATGACCACTGTCAATGGCAACGGACTTTGTGCTTCTAATTCAGGTCTTCCATATCATTCCGTAACTGGAACTTAATTCAAACGTGAAAGCAGACGGTTGATCAGCTGTGTTCTAAAGAATGTTTGATTCAAGTTCAGCTTGTGTTGTTGTGATCTATTTGCCACGATGAACATACATGTAACAAATAGGCTATAGCCTAGGCTATGTAGGCTAAAGAGTCATATTGTGGGGAGTTTATTGTTTCATTTTGGCAAGTAGCTGTGTAATTAGCGGGATAATGTATAGAACGCCCGTCATTATTGGAAAAATATACAGTATATTGTATATTCTATACAGTACATTATCCCTTACATTCCACTTAAATGGAATGTGGTCTTCCTCCTAATTCAGCTGTTTTTCTCTCCCCTCTCTTTATCTGTCTATTTCTCTCTCCTCCTGAAGGTCGTCTGAACTGGTGGTCCACCATGTGCACTAGCTGTAAAAAGCTGCTTCCTCTGGCCACCACTGGGGATGGGAACTGCCTGCTGCATGCGGCCTCTTTGGGTGAGTGTCTCTCTCTCACACACACACACACACACACACACACTCACACACACACACACTCACGTCACACACACACACACCAGGATGGGCACAAATACATCAAAATGTATTTCCAAATAAAATACCAAATACCCACCTTAAAAATGTATCAAAATAAGCTACAAAATACAGCAGCCAAAAAATTTATCAAAATAAATATATTTTTGTATTTTCGAAATACTACAAATACTTCTTTCTAAAAGCCTTTTTTGTCTATCCCTTCACTTGTACACTACCTGGAAAATCATCTGAAAGCAAGAGACTCTTTCCATAATCAGTCAACAGATTAGATATGCTGACCCCTCATGTTAGACATACCTATATAAACCTCTGCCAGGGTCGGCGCCAGAGAACAACGGGTGGGGGGGCACTTCACCTCACTTTTATTAGTTATTTTTCCAAAATTGCCATATAATAAAGAGCATCCTTCGAGCCTTTTGGATAACTGAAACAATATCATGGGGGAAAATAGTGCAAGAATCATTCTAGCAAAGGAAAATAAACGCTCTACTGGAGCAGAGGGGCTTGACCATGCAAGGGTGCCACAAACAGAGACAGACATTTCGTGCTTTACAGTATAGATAGTTAGATAGAGGTCATCACAGTGTTTCACAGAAAGTATTTTACAGTATTTTGAAAATACAAAAATACACAACACTGAAGTATTTTGATACAAAATATGAAGGCATTTTCATCATCTCAAAAAAATACAAATTACAAAATAGTATTTTGTATCTGAAATACGTATTTTAAATACATGTATTAGAAATACTGCCCATCCCTGACACACACACACACACAAAACACAAACACTTCTGTCTGATTTCAAATCCCAATACAAAAGGCCAACGCAAGGATTCCACTGTCTCATGCAATCAGTTTAATTCCTGATGCAATCACAGCATTTTCTGAGAAGTGGTCTAAACTTATGGTCACGGTAAGCTGGGGAGAGCTGAGCCGAAATGCAACGCAAGGAACCACAACCTTGGGATTACAAGATTCTTTATTCAGTACTTGAACAAACCGTGTGTAACACAACACAATAAGACTAATAACCGACCAAGACTGAGGGGAGACAGAGGGTTTAAATACACAGGGGTAACAGGGTACAGGTGGACAATGAACAAGGTAAAACAAGAGACAGGTGGAAACCATAATTAAACTAACAGACTAACAGGTGAGGGGCGGAGACACAGGCACAGGGAACAGAAACACATGGCAAAACAAACAAAGAAACACATGGAACAGGACACAGGAAGTAAACAAGAGGAGCAGCCATGAAGGAAAACACTAAACAGGGAAAACAAACACAACAGGACCCTTACATTACCCCCCCTCCAAGGGCCGGATTCCAGACGGCCCAAACAAAAAAAGGTCCAAACAGGGTGGGCGGAGGGGGCTAACGGCAGGAGGGTCAGGCGGGTGGCCGGGTGGACGGCCGGACAGGGACAGAGGGTCAGGCGGGCGGCCGGTCAGAGACGGAGGGTCAGGCGGACGGCCGGGTGGACGGCCGGTCAGAGACGGAGGGTCAGGCGGTTGGCCAGGGACGGAGGATCAGGTGGACGACCCGGTGGACGACCGGTCAGGCCTGACCTGTCAGGCGGGCGGCCTGGTGGACGGCCGGACAAGTCTGGCTGGTCAGGTGGGCGGCCGGTCAGGGACAGCGGGTCCAGCGACTGGGCTGCAGGCACCGAAGTAGGGACTGGA
>NC_055967.1:8941324-8943824 GCF_018492685.1 Alosa sapidissima | reverse complement strand
TCATGGGCTCTCTCTGAATGTTTTAACACTCTGTAAAGCGCCATGAGACATGTGTAATGTTTTGGCGCTCTATAAGTGAAATTAAATTGAAATTGAAATTGAAACCTGCTTACAGTACATGGATAGGACTCTAGAACTCAGCATAAGATGCTGGATATGAATGAAACTGACTGTGATCTTAACATGTGACCATACATTATGGATAGCATGGTATAGCTGAAGATACATCTCTAATGGCTGGCTCCTGTAGTGATCTCTATATGATGGGGTATATGGGAGGAGAAGAATGACATGATGGAGTGTATGAACACCATAAATGGGGTTAACAATGGTTGAGATTGTTACACACATGGTTATTGCATGGTTATATGAACACACACACACACACACACACCTGAAGTTGTACTTCTTGTAATCTTAACTCAGGAAATGGTGTAACAGACGAATGATAGTAATGGAGGGTTCAGATCTCTCTTCAGATCTATCTGTGTGTGACTGACAGGAGTCTCATCTCTTCAGCTGTATCTGTGTGTGACTCACAGGAGTCTCATCTCTTCAGATGTACAGTATCTGTGTGTGACTGACAGGAGTCTCATCTCTTCAGATGTATCTGTGTGTGACTGACATGAGTCTCATCTCTTCAGCTGTATCTGTGTGTGACTGACAGTGTCAGGATTGTGCAGGAGGACCCAAGTGCAAGACTCAACCAGGCAGACAAAACAGAATTTATTTTAAACACAAACTTTACATTTAAAGAATTTCTTACTTACATACAGGACTTTGACTAGACAAACAGAGAGACGATCCGACAAGGAACAGAGAAACAGGAGGGTAGAAATACACAGACCAATTAACAGAGAGACAGAGGACTGGACGAAACCAACGAGACAATAACAGGGAACAGGTGAGGAGGCAGAAATGGAGGGAAAACAAACAAGACAGGAAGCACAGACCAAATAAGGAGATGGGGCGGAGACAAAGACAAGTGACAGGCAGGTAACACAAAGCACATGGGGAACAGGCAAAAACAAACACAGGACAATACACAAAATGGCCACCAGGGTGGCACAAACCCAACGGTCCGGGCCAGATCCTGACAGACAGGAGTCTCATCTCTTCAGCTGTATCTGTGTGTGACTGACAGGAGTCTCATCCCTGTGTTTCAGCGTTTGCACCCATCCCCTTCGGAGGTCTGTACCTGCCCCTGGAGGTGCCCCCGAACCGCTGCCACTGTTCCCCGCTGGTGTTGGCCTACGACCAGGCCCACTTCTCTGCCCTGGTGTCCATGGAGCAGAGGGACCAGCAGCGAGAGCAAGGTAACAGTCCAGTACAGTCCAGTAACAGAGACCGCACTTGGCATTCACTGGCCACACTGGTGCGTCAGTACCTGCTGAAGGGTTTCTGATGTTGAGGTGGTGGCTCTGGAGGTAGAGACGGTTGCTAGTTTGCACACAAAGTGTCCTTCAGCAGGACTCTTCACCCCAAACTTGCATGACCCCACCATCAGAGTATGAGTGTGTGGGTGAATGTGAGGCTGAAGTGGGAGGGAGAAGTGTTTGGAGGAGCAGAAAGGCTCTATATATAAATCACTATATAAATGCAGTGCAGTCCATTTTCCTTTCCCTTTGATATGTTTCTAAATAGGGAATAGTATTTGAATAGATCGTTGTGAACATGCCCATGGTGTTTCTACACAGAAGGGGCTTTTAGTCATTAGAGTACAAGCCACAGCCGCAGTCCTCTGACTCACTGCCCATGCTTGTCATTTTGTCTGTTCTTTCACTGACCTTCATCCCCTCAAGTCTGTTCGTTTAGCTCTCCGTTAAAGTTTTTTTCTTTTTTTTTTTTTTTGAAGCGAGAAAGAAGGTGAATAATTTAGTTTCACCAGAGACACTGACAAGCAGCCGGGGTAATCAGACGAGACAGACAGAGACAGGCAGCTGGAGCCCAGACTGAGCCATCACCTCTGAAATACCTACAGACTGCTGATCTGGCCATCAGCTAAAAAAACGCAGAGGCCATCAGTGTTGAGATTGAGACTGTTCCCGTGAGACTGAGACCGTTCCCGTGAGACTGAGACCGTTCCCGTGAGACTGAGACCGTTCCCGTGTCCCTAAAACCTGCACCCTGCAGTGGCAGCAGTCCAGAGAGTTTGGCATTTGTGGTCTCCCCTGTGCTCCCTCTACAAGAAACCAGAGAAGAGTCTTACGCAAGCTCCGACGGACAGACGGATGGACAGACGAGCCCTTTACAGCATACCGCGTGTGCCGTAGCGCAGGATGACTAATGCATAGCCTGAGTATAATTACCTGAGATCAATTATTCAGCTTTTGCAGACACCATAGACGCCACAGTAGAGTGGAGAAGGACGAGTATCTCCCTCTCTCTCACCCTACTTCTCTCTGTGTCTCTGTCTCTAACCCTTTCTATCTATCTCTCTGTCTCTAATGCTCTGTCTCTCACTCCCTCTCCCTCTCTCTCTTCCTCTCTATCCCCCTCT
>NC_055967.1:8913824-8931324 GCF_018492685.1 Alosa sapidissima | reverse complement strand
TCAGCATGTCAGGCAGGCACCCATTCCATCCTGCAGTGGGAGTCACTGTCTTTTTTCACTCTCCTCCGTTTCTCTCTCTCTCTCTCTCTCTCTGTTTTCTTTTCAGTCAAAGGATTTTAAGGTTGTTTATCTTAGATTTTCTAATGCAAATGTATCTTACTAAGCGAACAGTAATTTAAAGGTTTGAATAGTAGTTTAACAAACAACCCCTCTCTCTCTCCCTCCCTCCTTCTCTCTTTTCATCACTCTTATCCTTCACCCCCTTCTTTCCTCCTCTCATGTGTGCTCATGCCTCTTTTCTCTTTCATCTTTTCTCCTCTCCCCCTCTCGTCTCTCTCTCTCTCCTCTGCTTCTCTCTCTGATCCTTCTTTTTTTCCTCATCTCATCTCCCTCTTCTCTCCTCTCTTCTCCTCTCATCCCTCTGGGCTTGCCTGATCCCTCTTTTCTCTCTCATCCTCCTCTCCCACGTTTCTTCTCCTCCTCCTTCCTCCTCTCCTCTCCTTTCTGTCCTTTTTCCCTCTGTCATCCTTTTTTCATCGTATATCTTTAATTCCTTCTCTCTTCTCCTCCCACCTCTCCTCCTCTCCTATTCTCCTCCTCTCCTCCTCTATTTCTCCTCTCTGTCACTCACTCCCTCCCTCTCTCTCCTCTCCTACAGCCGTCATTCCTCTGACAGACTCGGAGCATAAGCTGCTGGCGCTCCACTTCGCCGTGGATCCGGGCAGAGATTGGGAGTGGGGGAGGGACGACAACGACAACACCAAGATGGCCAAGTAAGGGGGCACTGTATTTCTGTGTGTGTGTGTGTGTGAGTGTGTGTGTGAGTGTGTGTATGTGTATGTGTGTGTGTGTGTTTGTGTGTGTGTGTGTGTGTATGAGTGGGCGCCTGTCTGTGGGTGTGTGTGTGTTTGTGTGAGTGAGTTAGTGATTGATTCAGTGTGTGTATGTGTATGTTTGTGCGTGAAATTGTGAACTTGTATGTTTGTGTGTTGTATGTTTGCGTAAAGTTGTTCATGTGTGTGTGTGTGTCTGTGTGTCTGTGTGTGTGCCCAGAAACATTTAAAACATATGGACGTAGGGGTGCCTCTCTCCATCTGTGGCTACAGACACAGCATGTGAGGGATTTATGCTAAACCTATACAGCGAGGTCACATAAACCTCTGCTGGGAAGAGCTGCTAGGCTAGTACCAGCCTAACACAGCAGCCACCGCTAAGCCAGCACCACCAACCCCCCACTCTCATGATCACTTCCCCCTGACCCAGTCAAGCACAACTAACCCCATGCATCATGACTTTGTCCTTTACCTAAGGGCATGTCTACAAATGCACAACACTGGTCTAGGGAGCGTAGGGAGGGTTAGGGTCTGACTATGTTGCCCCCCTCTCTCATCTGAAGTGCTGCAGGGAAATGGGGAGATAAGAGGGATAAATGAGCGTTACATAGCGCATGTTAAAAGCAGACAGCTGTAAACTTGTTGTTCATGGATTACTTGATACGGAGGCTCTTTGCAAACATCTGCTCAGACCTCTAAGTAATGAAATGGGCCCATGCATCATTGGGTCCTCAATGTACAGCTGAATAGTCACTAATTACTGCTAGTCCCACTGGTGTCTATGGGAGTTACCCCCCCACCCCCCCCCCCATTCTGTTTTCCATTTTCTCCATCTCTCCCTTTTTACCTCTCCCTCTCTATCCCCCTGCTCTCTTTTTCTCTATTTCTCTAACTCACTCTCTTTTCCTCTCCCTCAAACTCTTCCGCTCACTCTTTTTTCCTTAATTTCTTCCTCAGTTCTCTCTCTCTTCTCATACCCACACTAGGAGCACACATACACACCAGTGGGCAGCCCTTAATCCAGCACCCGGGGAGCAGTTGGGGGTGCCTTGCTCAAGGACTGCTTCTCCTTTGGTGTTACTTGATTTATTTAGCCACTGCCTGTTTCTCTACCCACTCATGAACACAGTTATTTGGCCTAACTAATAAATTGGTTGAGGTTGAGGCAGTTTTACATCTGTGGCTATGGTCAGGCCCTTCTGTCCAATTCCCTTTGTGGCGGTCAGGGATGTGTTCAGGCAGGGATGTGCTGGGACACTGCGTGTGTGTGTCTGTGTGTGTGTCTGTGTGTGTGTGTGTGTGTGTGTGTGTGTGTGTGTGTGTGTGTGTGTGCGTGCACGCTTTCAGATGCGGATATGCTCAGTCAGTGCTGTGCTCAGGCAGGCAGATTGAGCTGTCAGGAAGGCTGCCATTAGTACAGGCCACTGGATGAGCTGCTTCCTCTGTGGAAATGGGCTGTCAGGATGAGGGGCTGAGACCCACCTGCAGCGGATGATAATGGCAAATAACGACATCTCTCTCTGTCTCTCTCTCTCTCTGTCTCTCTCTCTCCTGTCTGCAGTCTCATTCTGTCCCTGGAGGCCAAGCTCAACCTGCTGCACAACTACATGAATGTAACATGGATCCGAATTCCCTCAGAAACAAGGGTAAACCTCTCTCATTCCCTCTCCTTCTCTCTCTCTCTCTCTCTTTTTTTCTTTTCTCTCTACTACTTTTCTTGCTCTACTCTCATTCTCTTTCCTGTACTCCCCTGTTCCTTTCTGCTCTCTCTCTCTCTCTCTCTCTCTCTCTCTCTCTCTCTCTCTCTCTCTCTCTCTCTCTCTCTCTCTCTCTCTCTCAACTCCCCCCCCTCTGTATTCCATGTGCCCCCCTCCCTAGTTTTAGTCCCTATATGAATCCTGGAACTAATTTCCGTAATATAATGCCAGTCTTCTGTAGGCCACTAATTAAATGACAGAAAATCCCGCGGCGTCTGTTTGTTATTCCCCATTCAGAGTTTCATGGAAAGCTAGGGGATGACAGTTGCTAAAAATAAATGACCACTAACTGCTTAAGCTGTCTTAGCGCAACAGTGCGGAGCAAAGTCCGGAAAAGCTGAATCTCCCTTCTGATGTTAGCCTGTCTTTTCTCTCCTCTGCCCCGACCCCCTATCCACTACCCAACACCCCACCCACCCACCCCCACCAGGCTCCTCTTGCCCAGCCGGAGTCTCCGACCGCCTCAGCGGGCGAGGACGTGCAGTCCCTGGCCGAGTCCATGGACTCGGACCGCGAGTCAGTTTGCAGCAACTCCAACGTGAATTCCAACGGCAGCAAGTCCAACGGCAAGGAGAGCAAAGACAAGGACAAGCAGCCGCGCAAGGACAAGGACAAGGACAAAACGCGGGCCGACTCGGTGGCCAACAAGCTGGGCAGCTTCAGCAAGACGCTGGGCATCAAGCTCAAGAAGAACATGGGCGGGCTGGGCGGCCTGGTGCACGGGAAGATGAGCAAGTCTGGCTCGGGCAGCGGCAGTGGCAGTGGCAGTGGCAGCAGCAGCCGTGCGGGAACCGAGAACGGCACTGGAGGTGGAACAGGAGGAACCGGGGAACCCAAAGCCAAGAAAAAGGACTCCAAGGCCCGCAAGGGCAGCAAGGAGGAGTCGGGTCAGTCGGGTCAGTCAGGTCAGTCGGGTCAGTCGGCCAGCACATCTTCCTCTGAGAAATGCACCAGCCCCTCGCCCACGGACAGGGCCTCGGGGAGCTCCCCCGGGCCGGGCCAGGGACCGGGCAGCGGGTCAGGGAAGGGCTCCAGCGCAGGCAGCGGGGGGAGCAGTGGCCTGGAGAGCTGGAAGTACAGCACGGACGTGAAGCTGAGCCTGAACATCCTGCGCGCGGCCATGCAGGGCGAGCGCAAGTTCATCTTCGCCGGACTACTGCTGACCAGCCACCGGCACCAGTTCCACGAGGAGATGATCAGCTACTACCTGACCAGTGCCCAGGAGCGCTTCAGCACCGAGCAGGAGCAGAAGAGGAAGGCCGACGCCGACAAGAAGCCCCAGACCAACGGAGGAGGGGTCGCCGTGACGACGAGCACCATCAGCACCACCACCTCCGCCGCCGTACCCATCCTGTCCTCGTCCATCACCTCCGCCCTGAAGCGACCCGAGCAGGAGAGTGTGTTCCAGCGGGAGCGGTCGGACAGCTCGCCCCCCGACAGCTGCTCTCCGCTCCTCCACCCGGCCTTCCACCACCCACCTCACCCTCATCCGCAGCTGACCTCCAAGGTGCCCGACAGGGGCAGCCCCATCCTGTCCACCTCCCCCATCCCCATCCCCATCCCAGCCAACACCGCCTCGGCCCCGGCCTCCGCCCCCTCCCCTGTCCCCTCCATGTCGTCCATGTCCCCCGTGCCCTTCTCCTCCCCCAGCAACGCTGCTAGGCGGCCCGGCTCGGTGGGCTCCACGGTGGTGGGCCCGTTGGGTCCGGTTCCAGTGTCGGCCCACTACAGCCACACGCCGCCCGTGCAGCGGCACAGCGTGATCCACCTGCGCGAGGTGGCACGCGAGGAGCCCGTGGCACCGTCCTGCCGGCTGCCGCCCCCTCAGATGGGCACGCTGAAGACGTGCGCCACGTACCCGCAACAGAACCGCTCGCTGTCCTCGCAGAGCTACAGCCCGTCCCGGCTGCCCAGCCTGCGCACGGCCGCCAACACCACCCACAGCGGGCACGCCGGCTACGGGCACCACGCCGGGCACGCCGTCGGTAGCTACGGGCATCACCACCACGACTCCCTCCTGTCCTACACCATGGCGGGCGAGCACAAGTCCCACACCTACACCAACGGCTTCCACATCAACGACATCCGCGACTGCCTGGAGTTTGCCGACGATGAGCCCTCCCCTCACGGCCACTGGCTCGGACACCACGACAGAACCAAAGGCAGTGGCACTGGCAGTGGCGGTACCGGCATCGGCACGGGTGGACTCGGCCCCGTGGTGGGCACAGCCGGCCGCAGCGGACCAGTGTCCGGTTCCGTCCCTAGTTCTGTCTGTTCTGCGTACTGCTTCCAGCAGCGGCGCTGCAAGCGGGAGAACTGCTCGTTCTACGGTCGACCAGAGACGGAGAACTACTGCTCCTACTGCTACCGGGAGGAGCTCCGCCGCAGGGAACGAGAGGGCAAAACCCACAGAACCGGATAGCCCACCCACCCACGGGGCATCTGCCGGACCCTGTATTTGCCCCTATTGCCCCTCCTGGAGAACCAGAGTTCCCAAGGGCACCCCTTGGCACTGCTCTGCAGGTAGATCAGACAGCACCGGCTTACTGGCATACCACGTCCTACTCTATTTAAGAACGGCCTCCTTGTATTCTCGTTGCATTTCGTCCAGTAGTGAAGGACACTGTAAACAACAACAACAACAACAACAACAAACAGGAAGAGCGACAGGAGTCAGTTTACAGCTTTGGCCAGAGGTTGTGCTGTTGCGTTTGTTTGTTTGTACGTTTTGTCGGTTTGCTTTGTTTGTATGTTTATGTCTGATAGATCTTTTACTTGTTCTAAAGTAAAAGCCCGTCACTGTGCTCAGAGCACCTACTGTAAACTCACCTGTACCTGTGTGTGTGTGTGAGAGAAATGTAAAAGCATATGTCAATCTCCATGGAGCTTGCAGTACTTTAGACGAGTCGCTCCAGTTAGAGGTCAATTTGAATGCAATACTTCTCAGCTTAGTCCTTTGAAGTCTCTATATTGAATAATGTTCTTTTTTTTTCTCTGTGCATTGCAAATAAGTCCAAAGGGAGGGAAGTGCACTGCTAAGCATGGGAATTTTTTTAAAAAGCAATAATTTTGGTGATGTTAGCACCTCCTCCCCCCTCCCCTCTTTTGTAATCTATGCATCCCACGAGCGATAATGAACTTGCCCTGTTACTTTACCAATCTAATTTCAGCCTGATGTCCATGCAACAGAGAACATCACTCTGTGACTGTGTGCTGCTCGGTCTATGTTGTGGTGTGCAGTGTTGCTCTTAAGAACATCAGCTTCCAATGCCATGGACTGACTGGCTAGGCCTCTTGTGTGAGTGTGTGTGTGCATGTGTGTGTGTGTGTGTGTGTGTGTGTGTGTCCGTATGCTCCAGTCTATATCCTGATAACCCGATTCAGCTGTTTCTGAAAGTTAACTTAACATCAACATATTATCAGCTGTATCTGATCACCAATGATATTGCAGGTGATTCTGGTCCAGGTCTGGGCCGGATGTGGTCCTGATGAGGCCTAGATCTGTGATGGAGTGGTCCGTAAGAGATGATCTTAAGAGATAATCTGAGTGTAAGAGAATGGGTATAAAACGTAATGTCAAAGTATAGAAGCCATAATAGATGAAGCGTTATGTCTTTGAGGGAACCGTACAGGATCCGTGTATAAATGGTAAGGTGTTCTAGCTGATGTGATATTTAGGGAACATGTTAGGGGTTCATGTGGATTAATGAGGAGTTTTGTCTGATGTAACACTTACAAAACATGTTAGGGGTCTGTGTGAAACTGGAAGGAGTTCTACCTGATGCAGTGTTTATGAAACATGTTCAGACAGCTGCGGACTGTATCTCAGATCTGGCCATAGACCCGAATCAGATCAGAGCCAGATCCAGTCGAGACTCCAGAGTGTGTCTGTGTTGTTGGCTGTGGCACATTGGAGGTCGTTTATGATACCCGATTCCCTGGATTATGAGCACTGCCAAGAGATTTATGGAAACAAATCACATTGGGCTTTTCCATTCTAAAAAAATCTAAACCAAATTTGAGATGTGCCAAAACTACAACACAGACACAAAAGAATCACAGCACACAACTACGACACACATAAAACTTTTAATTTGTCCTCAGGTACGTTTACATTGTAAGGCAATATATATGTATAACCCATTTGGCGAATAAGGTTAAATCGTGAAAAACTGTCACCATATGTTTTTTAACAAGAGTATTTCATACTCAACAAAAACAGATCTCTGTGTCACTGCTTATTACAATTGACTGTAGAAAGCCTAACTAGACCAGTAGCGCTCCATAGAGAAGCAGGTTGCTGTGTGTTAATGTATGTGTGTGTGCAACACCAGGAGATCAGGAGAGCTGGACAAGGCTGTCGCCTTTGATTTCAGTGCCACTCAGAAACACCACAAGCCTTTTTGTGACATCATCAGTGACCAGTGACATCATCAGTGCTTTACTGTGAACACTCCCTCTGTCGCCAGGAGAGTAACACCTGACACACCCAACACACCCTCAACCCCTACACACACACACACACACACACACACACACACACACACACACACACACACACACACAAAAGGAAACACTCTCTCAAACACAGAAACACACACACACACCCTTGACTCCTACACACATACACACACACAGCCAACAGGAAAAGAAACATCAACACCCATTAATCTTTCCAAATGTGTTCATGCCGTGGAATTTGTGATGTTCACCTGCACTTTCAGTGTGTGTGAGTGTGTGTACGTGTGTATCCAAATATGACACACAGAAGGTGTGGGTGTGGTTGGCATGAGTTTTGGGTCGACTTACTCGTTTGTTTGTTTGTTTGTTTTTATTTTTGTGGCATCGCCTGGGTACCAGGATGCTGTCCTTCTGTGAGTTTCTCTCCTGGCCAAGGATGTCCAATGCTTTCCACTGTCCGTGCCCTCTCCAGTTTCTACTCACACACACTACGGCCTCCTCTTCCTCACGGTCCTCCTCCTCCTCCTCCTTTCTATGTGACAAGCTTATGGACTCACCGTGTTAGAATTGTAAAAAAGAAAACAAAAAAAATACCGGAAGAACAAAAAGAAAATATGATTTTATATTCATTTGAGAGTTTTACACTACTTTAAATTATTAATTTGCACATTAGGTACAAATGTAAATAGCAAAAAGAACAAAACAAGATTAGTTTATTGTTACCAAAGCTGTCTTTGTGTGGTTTGTCGTGTGTTTGTTTTTGCATTTCCTGTATAAAATGAGACGGTGTCACAGACATACCATGATATTGCTGACTGGTATCTCACAGTGTGTTCACAGCACCATTACATTATTCGTTTTGGAGAATGCACACACTTAGTCAAGTTACGCACTTCACATGCAAAACATATATAAACATTTTCGACATTTCCGTTGCAAATGAAGTAAGCATATAGATCATTGCATACATCAGTTTGACTTATTGAAGCATTGATCATGCTGGTTTCAGTGGTTTGTGTAACACATGGTCTCTTTCAATCAACCACTGGGAATTAGCCTACAGGGTGATATATTCACTGAACCAACCGTGTTCTGCTCACCCATTGGACCAAATGGGCGATGACGCACACACACACTGTTCTCTTCCTCTTTCTCACTTTCACTGGTTGAAAAGGATCCTTCCCAGATCTCACGCATGTCTCAAAGATACACTGGTCTGATGGTGTCGGGTTAAACACTCCCAGAATGCACAGCTGCATGTGCGTGTGTCGGCAGGGGGCAAGAGGAACCCTGAGCAGCTGTGCGTGTGGAGGCCAGAAGATCGATGCCCACCGTGCCACGCCAGGCTATGCCACCTGCTCACACACCTGCCCACTCACTCTCTGTGAGCATCTCCGTGAGAACTAGTAGACGCTCTCCACAGCACACGCTCCTCAAACAACACACACAACACACACATACACTGCAGTCCACACACACAGCTCAACACACACTGCTTTCAACTCACATAGCTCAACACACACACACACACTGCATTCAACACACATACACTGCAGTCAACTCACACACACTGCATTCAACTCACACACCTTAAAACAAACACACACACACACACTGCATTTAACTCACACAGCTCAATACACATACTCAGTGTTCAACTCACACAACTCAACACATGCACCAAAACAGGCAGACACTCTGTACACAACTTACATAGCCCAATACACACTCCTCACATAACACACTTCATTAAACTTACACAGCACAACACACACTCCCCACACAACACTACATACACTCTGCATTAAACTCACGTCGCAAACTCATACACCATAACACACAATAAAACTAAAACAACACACACTTTGGACACAAAATACCTGATGATACTCTTAAGTCTAATAAAAAGAAAAATGGGTGGAGAAAGCAGCTAATTGATGAGGACTAAACTAAAGGTTGACACTTTGAGCTAAACTAAAAGGCCCACATTTTGAGCCAAACTAAAAGGTTGACATTTTGAGCCCCCTAGAGAAGTCTCATGCTTCTGATTCTTTTAGGATTCCCATGCATCACCCAGTGCCTTTTGGCTATTTTTTACAACAGCGCTGTGGCTCTGTGCAGCTTAGCTCAGTGCAACTGGTCGACCAAGCCCTGCTTGGGATTTGCATTGCCAGTCATCAGGGTCTACTCACTTGAGGTTGTGTCTTTAAGCAAGAGTTCAATGTGACCCAACATGAAGAGGCTTCACTGGCTGCCCTGATGACGTACCGATATTCAGAGAGGCTTCTCAGTCCGCCAATTTTAGTTTCCTCTGTTTGACCGTGCATGTATTTAGAGAGCAGCCTAAAGCCTACATCAGCCCACAAAGGAAATATTTGGTTAGTCTACTTTGACATGTCTCTGACGAAGAGTCCAGCCTGCCACCTCAGCAGAACGGCGTGTCTCTGGACGCGCCTGTCCACTCTCTCTCTCTCCCTCGCTTGCCTGCTCGCTCACTCTTGCATGACGTTCTGAACACGTCAGCAGATTCCACATGCCAACGGATTCTACACACAGCAAACTCCACACGCCAGCGGATTTTACACACAGCAGATTCCACACGGCAAGCTCATGCCATGCCACTATTAGTAGATTAGGGTGGGTCGGCTGCCGTGGCGACACAGAAGGTTAACCAAACTGACCTTCAGCCATGGGAGGTCTTCTGCCATCATTAACTTCCACTCATGTTCTCTCTCTCTCTCTGTGTCAGGCTACTCACTGACACACATACACCTCTGAGGCCAACTGCCGATACACTATATGTATAACACAAACAAAAACAACAAAAGATGAAATTACATTTCTCAAATGTTCTAATTGTAGTAAAAATGAATAGACTGTTGATAGCAAAAATTATGCTACCATATTTCTCTGGAGACTCAGTCAGGACGATGGAAAATCAGGATACAGGCTTTTATTCTTTTCAATGAGGGGCCAGTCCCCCTCAAGGGAGAGATACATGTTTGTGTCACCCCATACTTGGATTTCACCAGTATTCTCTGACTATACAAAACAAATCTTAACCTTAAGTAAGTTACAAGCGAAGAGAAGGAGTGACCTCTAGTATGAATATGCAATATAAAGGTATGGTGTGTGGGGATGTGGTCTCTTGTTGTTGTGTCATCAGTTTATAAAAAGGGTTGCGTAGAAACCATTCTTCATTTGATCTTAGATCATTTCTGAAATGATCGTACGTGTGATTCAGAGAAAACGAACGTACGCACAAAAAAACGTGCGTACGCCACCCTTCCAGATGTGCCCATTATAAATCACAAATGAACGTCAACTTGTGCGCAGCCGGATGGTTTTAGGTCTCCGCCTTGTAAACACCCCCTCATCAATATCATTAGCATATGTTTAAATGAAATCAATGGCCTAAAAGCTGTAGCTTATGTAAAATTAGATATTGAAAACATTGTATAGGCCTAGCCTATGTCATCTGATGTTAACTAGCCTATATGCGTCAGTTCGAATAGCTTAACTAATTATGTTTTTTCCAGCAAAGCTTTCTGGAAAGAGATAGTATGCATCCATGTCCATTGTCCTCTGCTCGCTTTCATTCCTTTTGCTTGCAGTAATGTGAATAATCAACATTTCGTATGTTTAGGCCTACTTTGTAGAAAAAAAAATGGGTAGGCCTAGCTTATGAAGGAAAGACCTCTAGGCCTATATACAGTAGCCTATGTACGTTATGGTACAGTAGGCTACTGTACGTTTACAATATGACCCAGGGTAATATGCTGATTTAGCCTACAAAACAGAAAACTAAATTATAAGCGTGATATGTCATGTAGGCTTAACGTTTCTTTTAGGGTAGGCTATGTTTTTGCTGAAAAAGTAGCCTAGTTCGCCGGTCATTTTTCATTCATTCTGCATATCTTTGCTATCATTTTCTTTCAATAATGTCCAATGCCTTAAACATTGTCCTTTATTGTTTGCTTTAGGCTTACCTTTATATTTTATCCTACATTATTCAACTCACGTATTGTCATCTGATCTTGGGCACTGCCAGTCAAAAAAAGCAAACAGGTGCGCGCTCTGCACCTCTTTATGCAACTCCGACACAACACTAAATATGAAGATGCCCTGCTTTCAGAGGATAACTTCCGTCCCTTGGTTGTGTAGGCTATATATGATATAAAATATCTATAGCCTACATTGTATAGCTTACAGTCAAATATTACCTTTCTGTTACGAAGCTGGGAATAGGCCTATGAGCGCAAATTAGGATGTAGTGGAGACTAAACGCGAGTAAACGCAGTTTATCCACCTCTGAAATTTCAGAAATAGAGTTTAGGCCTACCCACCTCTTATTAGAGTTTATCTTCCTCTCAAAAAAGTTTATTCACTTTTAACATTCAAAACTGTATGATCAAATACTATCCTATATTCCCAATACTGCACAATAACCTCCAACATGATCAAACTGTTCGAATGCCTTTTTGAATGCCTTCCTCTCCTAAACGAGGGTAATTGGACATTTGAGGGTCAATATTAGATTGGTGAGATCACTAAATATACTAGATCACCTGTAAGAATGTTTCAATTATTCTATCGTAGGTCTTGGTGTTTTTTTTTTGGTGTTTTTTAGATATTGTGGGCTATAGTTCTCTATAGTATAGCAGTTTTATGCCAAACCATGAAACATTAAGCTGCGTCCAAAAACGTCTTAAAAATCTTCTGATATTGATCATGCATATGGCAAAGAAAGACATGAGATCGTTGGTCTTGGAATTTTGAAAATGCATCGCACTTGGACCTCAGATTACTTGCAGTACCCAGGCATTACCACAAGGAAATGGTCGTACGTCAAGTTTGAACCTGGGCCCACTTCCCCGATAACGACGGAGACACGCTCTTAAGAGGGTTTTCTACGATTCATCTTACGATCGTTCGTTTGGTTTTTCCGACTGTTTCCCGAACATGCTCGTAGCGTGAACGTGCATGCACTGCTCTTAAGATGCTCTTAAGGGGAGCTGTCCACGTTAATAGTTCTGAAATATGCTCTGATTTGACGGTGATGTCAGGTGACTGCACGTCACAGCTATAGGCCTACCATTTAAACCTCGGATCTACACATTAATTCACATCAATACGAAAATAGAAACACTTTGACATCTGCATGTAGGTTATATACCACACAGAGACATAAATAATTGTAATTATTTTAAGATTAGATTGTTGCACCATGCAACAATTTTTCGCGGTGCCACTTAAGAACACGTTTGAAGATAAGAAAGAAGTCGAGTAAGAAAGAGAGGAAATGTGTAGGCTTAGATTTTGATGCAGTAGGCTACAGACTAAACCACATGTTGCTTTCTCTGCTTTTTACCTCATAGGCCTAATAAAATATTCACTTAGCAAAGATAATGTCAAACTATTCTGGCAACGTCTCGTTTCATAACTTGATTGCATTTTTGTCCGCTTTTCATCACATTATTATGATCATTAAATGTAGGCTATTTTGCACGCTAAAATCTGATTCATCACAAGTAAACACAATAAAGAATGGGAACGTAAATTGGATTATGTATTCTAAGTTGTAATTCCTCTGTATGTCCTGTTGGTGACCTCAGTGAGAAGTACTGTTAAGACGCTCTTAGCCGGTAACGAGTACTCTGGAGCACTCGTAGATCTACGAGTGTTTTCACGATGCTCTTAAGCTACGATGGTTTCGGGAAACAGTCGGCAAATCTTAAGACGTTCGTAAGAGGGACTTTACGACGCTCTTAGGCTTAAGATGCTTTCGGGGAAGTGGGCCCTGACGTGGAGATAAGCACTTTTTCACGTCAAAGACGGTTTTTATAAATCTGAGCGTTGGCATGGATTTGAGCGTACGCACGGTCTAAGATCAAATCTGTGCGTAAGAACGCGTTATAAATGAGGCCCCTGGTCAACTTTATTATTCTTAGTTACAACCTCCCCCTTGCCTGCATGTTCTTCAGAGGCCTGGCCTGGTGATGAGCAAAAGGTCCCGAGCCAGGCTCTCAGTGAATTTTGATAAGACACAGGACACTCTGCATACAGACAATGACTCACACATGAGATCCACCTGGGTAAATGATCATATAAAGCTGATTTACAATACTTTGACCTTCATTTTTAGATAGTATTTAGACATTAATAGGCTATGATAGACTGTTACCTACATTTGCAATATTTCAAACCTAACATTAGTATTAGTGAATGTGTAAAAACCTTTAAAACTTCTGAAGGAGAGTGTGTGTCTGTGCATTCTATAGTCACTTTAATTTACACACATACTGTACATGCATGTGCATACGTGCACACACACATAGATCATATATCTCAAGGGCCAACTCCACAGGTGCTCCTCATTTTCATTTTCAGAGCACATGCAGCGTGGGGCACATAGCCAGCAGGGTGGGGAGTATTAGCAGGCTCTTCACAAGTGTGATTTTCTTAAACTTTCAGCTCTTTTTTTTCTTTGAGGGAACAAAATGTTTCTGTGTGAGCACTAAAGCAGGCCTGAGAATGAGGGGAGAGAGACGGATGGGAACCTAGAGCCATGCAGCATTCCAGGGGCTTAGCGTGGCACCCCCCTCACCGCCCCCACCAGCCCCCCACACCCTCGGGGGGGGGGTTAGGTTGGGCTTGGGGGTAGTAAATTACCAGCTAATCATAATTCTGATCTACTCAGTGACAGCCAGTCCAACCAATGCCTCTTAGCAGTTAATTGGATTCCTAAAGTTGGTGGTCTCCTCATCCACTGAACGGTGTGTGTGTGTGTGTGGGGAGGGGGGGGGTTTGACTGTTGTGTGCCACTCCAGTCCCAGTGACCTGCCCATAGAGTAGGGATCAGACTTGTCAGAAGCAGCTTAGTGAAGGTGGAGGCAGGGGGGTGGGGGTAGTTTGTGACATTGATTCCACCTGGACTTAGCCTGGGTGTTCCCATGCTGCCTTGTGCGCGATTTGATTCACGCTGCTGAGGCAGCCTGGAGACCATGGAGCAAATTTTCACCTGAGATAGGGAACCAATCACAGAACAGGGGGGAAAGCAAGACAATGATGAGCTATGCACAGACGCATTTGATAGACATCTGTGGCACCCAATAAACGGATCTGGGCATTCTTTTCAAATACGAGAAAATGAACGTTTGGTTCCCAGACCACGTCTCATTGAGAAGTAGTGGCGCTAGCCAGGCTAACCTGGACTAACTAGTCTGGTTGGTGGGGGGTAATAAACCTGGCCCCGCTCTGGGCCGGACCTAGCCCACGTCAGGGCCGGATCTGTTGTACTGAGTCTGCAGCTTTGTATGTGGGGCGAGTGAATGGCTGGATACACTGAGGAGCTGTGGCTGATCAATCAATCACAGAGAGAGAGAGAGAGAGAGAGAGAGAGAGAGAGAGAGAGAGAGAGAGAGAGAGAGAGAGAGAGAGAGAGAGAAAGGGGGGATTTTTCTCCCTGTAATGTATGTGTTTGAACATCTGCTCCAGTCTTCTCTCTGCATACAGGGTAAGAGAGGGGGGTTGGGGAGGAGGTTTATCTGTGGTTTATGATTAACTTCTATTAACAGACAGTCAGCTTTCTTCAAACAGAGAAGAGAAACGAGAGAGTACAGAAGAGAGAGTGCAAACAAGGTTACTGTGTGTTCTCAGTGTGTGTTTATGTATGCATGTGTGTGTCTGTGTGTATGTGTATTTGTTGTGTATGTATGCAAATTGTATATGTGGCTTTCTGTTTCTATGTGTGTTTCTGGGTAACTCTCAACTCTGGGTGACTTTCCCTTTTGCTTTGTGCAGACCAGCATGTGTGTGTGTGTGTGTGTGTGTGTGTGTGTGTGTGTGTGTGTGTGTGTGTGTGTGTGTGTGTGTGTTTGCGTGTGTGCACGCGCGCATTGACGCATTGGAGTGTGAGAGCAGAAGGCTGGATGTGTAGAGTAGTGTGTGTTATCACTAGCTGGGAGGACTGAATGTTTCTCATGGAAGAGGCATAGGCAGTCATGTGGGGGGTGCTGGGGGAGGATCTCATGACTGTAGCTCTGACCCCAGAGTTGCATATTTGATGCCATTTCACACACACACACACACACACACACACACACACACACACACACATGCCCACATTACACATGCATACAGACATAATCTCTCTCTCTCTCTTTCTCTCTCTCTCTCTAACTCTCTCCCTCCCTCTTTCACACACAAACCCCCACACACACACACACACACACACACAGAGACAATCCCCCATAGATCCACTCTCAAACGCACACCACATGCACACGCGTGCACAAACAGTTCCTCCGTCTCACAAAGAATTCTTCACTCGTGCGTCAAGACAGCCGAGGCAGGTCACATGAGGAGGAAGTCAGTTCTTCGTGCAAACGCTCATCACCATGCTTCTCAGCAGCCGGGACACAATAGGGGCCAGTTACCCAGCTCTGGATTCAGTCTCAATGAAGCTCTTCTCTCTGTGGGGGAAATGACGGCAGTGGTGGTCATCTGGTTATCTCCTTGCGGTTACCTTCTGGGCTTTACTGAAGGGCAGCACGGGAGCTCCAAACTGACTGGGGGCCCAATGCCTTGCATGCTTGAGTGACAGATTCGCAAAACAAGACAAAGCAAATTGCAAGAGAGCTCATTCAGTCAAAAAACATAAATATTTCCTTAGATAAAAGACGAGAAAAGTCATAAATCATTGTGATTACACACACACAGCCACACACACACACACAGACACACTGACACAGTCATACACACACACACGCACAAATTGCCACAGGCACACACACACACACAGAAAAATGGCAAGAGAGAAGAACACCAGGGATTATTGTGAGTTCTGTGGTGGGTCTCATGCCAAAAGTCTAAGAGTAGCCACAAGTTTGTTTTCTTGTCCTCCTTCTTGTCCTCTTGTCCAAAGAGTGAGATAGAGGTTGGTCTTTTCATGACTGGCTTCTGTTCTGCTTGAGCTTCCTTTCATTTCAACAACAAAGAGCCGGAGTCACACGCACATATACAGACATACATTACAGACACAGGCAGATAGATACACTCACACACACACACACACACACACACACACACACATAAACACACACACTCAAACACATACACATACACATGCACATGTATGACATAGACACACACATACATTCAGACACACACAGACAGACAGTGAGAGAAACTGTATAAGTCCATTTTAAAGACCCACCTCTTTTCACTTGCCTTTGATTAGTGTCTCCTTTTTATGTGCTGTCCCCTGGCTACCTTTTTATTATGTTCTCTCTTTTTTACATTATTATGACCGCCGCGCAGCGAAGCGGCGGTCATATAGGTTTAGTCAGATTTTTCATTCCGTTCATGGGGGGCCACACAATAAATTAATTTATGTTACTATACACCAACTGGCCTGTAGGTGGCCGGAGACAGTTTTCTGTGAATATCTCGAGAACCGTAGGGCCTAGGAGGTCCACCTTTTTTATGTATGTTGGTCTTAAGGGGGCATGTCAACCCATCCCATTACCACTTATTTCATGTATAGCGCCACTTAGTTAAAAATTAAAAAGCAAAAAATTAGGTGTTTTCATCACAATATCTCTGGCTGACAAGGTCAAAACTGCACGAAATTAAAAGTGTAGGATCATTATGACACCCTCCGAATGCATGCCAAGTTTTGTGTACTTTCGTTCATGGGGGGCCTTACAATAAAATAATTTATGTGTACATTTAGTGACGTACACCAACAAGGATTCCCGGGACACTGAAAGACCGGGGTACACAAAACTTGGTGGGCATGTACCCCCACATGGATAGCATGGAACCGTCATTTTTCGTTTTGATCTGTAGCCCCCCCGCTGGACCGGACCCCCCGAAAGGAGGGTAGGGCAGACACAGTTCTCTGTGAATATCTTGAGAACAGTAGGGTCTAGGATGACCATTTTTTTCCGTATGTTTGCCTCCAGGGGTCATGTTAACCCATTTCATGTGCACACATGTGCACAAACAGATACACACACACACACACACACACACACATACATTCACAGTAATCATACGTATGACACATACTCACACAGTAGACATATGTACGCTTGCATGCACAGGCACATACGCAGGCACACACACAAGCACGCACACACACACACACACACACACACACACACACACACACACACTCACACTCACACTCACACACACACACACATAACATAAACATAACACAAACAATCAAGAATTTCTCAGAATTATGAACAGGCAAGATGGAGGTGGGGTTGTATAAAATGAATTTTACATGTGAAATCTATGAACTAATCATGTTTTGGTACTTGTTGTCTAGCAGATACCAGTGAGAATTGAGTGTGGATAATGCAATTTAGTGAGACAGTTAGAATCATATAGGCCTTTCAGCGTGATTTCTTTTTGTGGAAAAAATGTGCTGGACTG